>NC_089777.1:10953697-10958697 GCF_040412425.1 Macrobrachium rosenbergii | reverse complement strand
TATTTTTATTTTACCCACATTCTTCTCCTAGGGGAAAGTTTAACGACAGAGGTGGAAATGATTTAGTTTTCCTTTTACGGAATCGGTTCAGATATGGATGCGTTAAGCCATTTTGTGGAGTCTTTGTAGTGTATAGAAGTTTGTAAAGCCCGTTAGTCTTTCCAGTGCCGTATTATCTTCATTGTTGTTTTGTACGAGTTTGCACATTCCCGTGTAAAACTTTCAAGCTTCTTTGGTATGTGTTTGTAAGGGGGCGATCGAGTCTTGTGTTGAATAAGCACTCGAGTGTATATATGTATGTATATATATATATATGTGTGTGTATATATATATATATATATATATATATATATATATATATTTTATTATGTGTATATATATAATATATGTATATATATATATGTATATATATTATATATATGTATATATATATAAATATATATTGTGTATATATATGTATATATATTATACATATATGTATATATATGCATATATATATGTATATATATTATATATGCATACATATTATATATGTATATATATAAATATATAATTAACAAATCTGCAAAAACAGCACCATTATTGATGACGAGGTGGATAATTGTGATGACAAGCTTCTTTGTAGTATCGACGCAGGGTAGCAGACTCTGTAGAAGATATACTATCAACACCATCGTCATCACCATCTTCACTGATATCGTTTGATCTCTCTTGTTCTCTTTTGCCATGGGTTTAGAGTGTCAGAGAATTGTCAGTAGTAATTTGTTATTTTTACATCAGGTGTGACATATGAGCAGTTGCACTCGATGCTAGTAGCTATTTACACCGCCTGCCTGATGCACGCGCGTTGCCTACCAGCACACCCAACGGGTGAACATTTTTTGGGGTTTCATTTACCGAGGACCGCTATCCATCTGAGCAAGCGATGAAAAGTGAGGAACGGAAACTTTAATTAAGGATTGAAGTGAATTAATGACTGGTATCATCAATCACGGTGTTTAGATTAGGAATTTAGATTAGGCGCCTCTTCATTTGGTTAATGAATATACTCTGCGTCGGGACATTCCAGGCTTGGCAGGCATTCGGTTCCAGTGTTTTCGTGTTTTCTGTTTTTCGCCCGGAACTGATGTTAGCAGACGAATGAAGTCCTAAGGGTGGGTGCTGCAATTAGCAGACGAATGAAGTCCTAAGGGTGGGTGCTGCAATTAGCAGACGAATGAAGTCCTAAGGGTGGGTGCTGCAATTAGCAGACGAATGCGGTCCTAAGGGCGGGTGCTGCAATTAGCAGACGAATGAGGTCCTAAGAGTGGGTACTGCAATTAGCAGACGAATGAGGTCCTAAGAGTGGGTACTTAGCAGACGAATGAGGTCCTAAGAGTGGGTACTGCAATTAGCAGACGAATGGAGACCTAATGGCGGGTTAATTAGCAGAAATGAGGTCCTAATGGGTACTGCAATTAGCAGACGAATGCGGTCCTAAATGCATTCGAATGCGGTCCTAAGGGAGGGTGCTGCAATTAACAGAAATCGAATAAAGTGGAGTCCTCACTGTTATAGAAGTTATAGGAATAGAATGAAGCCGTGAATGTTGGGGCCTGAGATTAACAGTCGAATAAAGTCTCAGTTATAAAATTCAGGGCTGCAATTAACTGTCTGTTGAAATCCAAATTACCTGGACTGGTATTAACAGTCGAATGGAATTATAAAAGTTGAGACTACAGCTAACAGTCGAAAGGGGTCATGAAGTTCTGAAGTGATAGTAACACTCAAACAGATTTATAATAGGAGTGGCTACAAACGACAGTCGAAGTAAGTCCTGACAATCTGGACAGGTAGTAACAGTCGAATGGAGTGGTAGAAGTCAGGAGTGCAATTCACCGTCGAAGTAAGTATCAGAAGTTGGGCTGCCAGCACTGCCCTGAAATGGAAAACTGCAGTATCAGCAAAATTTTCGAAATTGAGATATGCCACCTTTTGGACTCGTGAAACACAAAATACACAAGTTACTGCAGTTTCAGAATGATTCTTCAATGCTTTCCACGAGTATTTAGGGAGTCCCATTTGCAGGATCAGCAAAATCAGTAGTAAGGCACGGGAAAACTGCAGTATCAGCAAAATTTTAGAAATTGAGATATGCCACCTTTTGGACTCGTGAAACACTAATACACAAGTTACTGCAGTTTCAGAATGATTCTTCAATGCTTTCCACGAGTTTTAGGGAGTCCCATTTGCGGGATCTGCAAAATCAGAAGTAAGGCAAGGGAAAACTGCAGTATCTGCAAAATTTTCGAAACTGAGATATGCCACCTTTTGGGCTCGTGAAACACAAAATACACAAGTTGTAGCAGTTTCAGAATGATTCTTCAATGCTTTCCACGAGTATTTAGGGAGTCCCATTTCCAGGATCTGCAAAATCAGTTGTAAGGCAAGGGAAAACTGCAGTATCTACCATTTTTCTGTTTTGTATTTTTGCAGATCCTGCAGTCTTCCATTTTAGGGCAGAGTAGCAGTCGAATAGAAGTGTAGAGTTTGGGGATGCAATTAACTGTCGAATGAAGCATTAGGGTCACTAGTGCCTAGTAGTATTTGTATCAGACAGTTGTTTATTTTCCGAACAGGGCTGTCTCTGTAGTGTTAAAGGATTCCCGTCAGGAATCTGTTAATTAGGATTCCAGTATTCCCAGAAGAGTCGATGGTTCTGAGTGTGAGAAAAGCATCCTTGTGAATGCTATTAATTTTGTGTCTGCCATGACGAAGCAAACACGTCGATATTTCATTGAAATGGAAGTTTAGCTTCAACATGAATTAGTAAATGATCACTCCCATATTATCCATTTAGTATAGGTTATGATAAAGGTTAAGTCGTGGGTATATCGGGTATTGTTATTAGCTTTTATTTTTCTTATATTTGTGGATAAATTTTCCGGTGAAGATAAAAAAATATATACCCTTATCAAAGGCTTTTACAAAGTGAAGGCCAAATATCTGCTGCTATGGTAACTAACAATAGCTTCCATATTTTTGTGAGTTAAGTTGTATGTGAGCCTAAGGAATTCAGAATTTTGAAGCATGAGATTAATTCATCGTGCATGCCTGCCGATGCATGATATCGCTGTGAGCCTCGAGTCAGGAAGGATTCTATTTTGATTTTATTCGTATTTCTACATTTTTTTCTGCAGCTCACTGGGTTTCTCAGTAATCATGAGCGCTTGTTGGTGGTTTTGCTTTCTGTCTCTCTCTCTCTCTCTCTTTCTCTCTCACAGTAATCATGAGCTCTTGGTGGTGGTAGTTCCTCATTGGGAGGGTGGGTCTCTTCTCTCTCAGCTCTCACTCTGCTGGCCCCTCGTTCTCTCTCTTTGACTCGGCTCAATGAAGAATTAGAGGAATTTATTTCTGGTGACAAATTCATTTCTTGCTCTAATGTGGTTCGATTCACACCCCTCTCCGTCTCTCCTTTGTCTGCTCTCTCAGGTAACCAATTGGTTCTCTAGCCACGTCAAATAAGTCTAATCCTTCTCCAACTCCTCTGGAGAGCTAATCAATCAGCTCAGTGGTCTGCTCTTAAACTCTCTCTCTACTTAACTTTTTCTCTTGGTGGTGGTCTCTCTCAGTAATCTCTTTTGCTCTCTCTCTCTCTCTCTCTCTCTCTCTCAGTAATCATGAGCTCTTGGTGGTGGTTTTGCTCTCTCTCTCTGTCTGTCTCTCTCTATGCTTTTTAAAGCATGCTCGAATATTTTGAATTAGGGAAGTGAAGGGCCAAGGAAAGCTTCTGTTTGGCTTTGGTCTCCTGGGATGGCGGCCAAGAGCTCCACTCGTATCCGGATGGATTGTGGAGAGGTACTAAAGTATTCTCACCCTCGGAAAGTTAACTGGACCATTGTGTTATTTCGGTAATCCTTTCATATTAGTATTTGTAAATATGCTTTAACGCAATACTATCCCGGCGTTGGTACAGGTTTCTGGGATTACCTGTCACAAGGTCGAGTTTCTTTTGTTTCATAATTCCGGCTTTCAACCTTTAAGTTGACGATTTCAGATTCCCAGAACAGGAGGATTTTTAAACTTTTTTTTTTTCACGCCAAATTCCTTTCGATGTTTCCACAGCGGCCATCGCCTGTTGCTTCTCTTAATTTCCTTTCTAAGTCATAAAGCTTTGGGATATGCCATTCCGTGCCCTTTGATTATTGAATAACTTTTGGCTGTTTAAGAAATCAGCTGGAAGGGTCATCGTGGATTCTAATCGAAATGGTGTTTTTGCATCGTTTAGTTAATGTAAGGAAAATAGTGAATATATTAATAATACATTTTTGTTCTCCCGGCTTCATATATTTGTAGGGCTTTTATATGATAACTCTCATTATTAACTAATTTAACATTTATCCGTTAACCTTTTTTTTGTCAATAAAGGAACACGGGAAAGGAATTTCTATGTGTCGGATTTAGCCAGTGGTATAGGCTATATGATCTCGGGTGGATTATTTTTTCTAGATAGCCAGCTGCTTCAGTAATGGAAATTTTTTATTGCCAGTTGTATAAATGAATACAACTGTTTTTTTCTTATACTTTTAGTTTTCCGTTACAAAAAAACTATTGAGCCGGCTTGACTGTCCGTCCGCACTCTTCATGTCCGCCCTCAGACCTTAAAAACTACCGAGGCTAGAGGGCTGCAAATTGGTATGTTGATCATCCACCCTCCAGTCATCAAACATACCAAATTGCGGCCATTTACCCTCAGTAGTTTTTATTTTATTTAAGGTTAAAGTTAGCCATGATCGTGCATCTGGCAATGATATGTGACAGGCCACCACCGGTCCGTGGTTAAAGTTTCATGTGCCGCGGCTCATACAGCATTATACCGAGACCACCGAAGGATAGATCTATTTTCGGTGGCCTTGATTAGACGCTGTAGCGGCTGTACAGAAAACTCGATTGCGCCGAAGAAACTTTGGCGCATGTTTTTTGTTTTATTTTTGTTATACTTAAGATAAGCAGATGCTTAA
>NC_089777.1:10946197-10948697 GCF_040412425.1 Macrobrachium rosenbergii | reverse complement strand
TCTCTCTCTCTCTTTCGTCTTTACATTATTTAAAAATGTTCGTGTGTCCCTCTTTCTTTTGCTGGTCGGAATTCAAGGAGCTCTCTCTCTCTCTCTCTCTCTCTCTCTCTCTCTCTCTCTCTCTCTCTCTCTCTCTCTCTCTCTCTCTCTCGTCTTTACATTGTTTAAAAATGTTTGTTTGTCCCTCTTTCTTTTGCTGGTCGGAATTCAAGGAGCTCTCTCTCTCTCTCTCTCTCTCTCTCTCTCTCTCTCTCTCTCTCTCTCTCTCTCTCTCTCTCTCGTTCGTTCGTCTTTACATTATTCACAAATGTTCATGTTTTCCTCTTTCTTTCGCTGTCGGAATTCAAGGTGCTCTCTCTCTCTCTCTCTCTCTCTCTCTCGTCTTCACATTATTTAAAAATGTTCGTGTGTCCCTCTTTCTTTTGCTGTCGGAATGAATTCAAGGTGCTCTCTCTCTCTCTCTCTCTCTCTCTCTCTCTCTCTCTCTCTCTCTCTCTCTCTCTCTCTCTCTTTCGTCTTTTCATTATTCAAAAATATTCGCGTGTTCCTCTTTCCTTCGCTGTCGTTTGTTCGTTATGATATTTTATTTCATGTTTTTATCTTTGTATTATTGTTCATGGTATAATGGATATACAAAGTTGTATTATTGTTCATGGTATAATGGAAGGTTGCTGTTAATGATAATAGCTTGTTTGCTGTTTATATTGATAGCCATTTACAAAATATTATTTTACACTCTGTGAAAGTAACGATGAGAATAATGGTGAAGTGAACATGGACATCGGTATAATAGAATGTTTATTTTTAATTTTTCCCAATGTGAATAATTCATCCCCTTAGGGGGTTAGTACTGTCAATGTACCTCACGTGGTGCATTGTAGGCTAAAGGTTCTTTGTAGCGTGCCTTCGGCCTCTAGCTGCAACCCCTTTCATTCCTTTTACTGTACCTCCATTCATATTATCTTTCTTCCATCTTGCTATCCACCCTCTCCTAGCGATTGTTTCATAGTGCAACTGCGAAGTTTTCCTCCCGTTACACCTTTCAAACCTTTTACTGTCAATTTCCATTTCAGCCCTGAATGACCTCATAGGTCCCAGTGATTGGCCTTTGGCCTAAACTCTATAAATATATTCCATTCGAATTCACCCTCGTGGCGAGACATCGTAAATTCTTGAAGCTGAGGAAACTTTCCTCCTCTCGCCGCCTTCTCGAGACTCGGTCATAAATTTTTTTTTTTCGTCCCTGGTCCATATCGTATATCTTTACGACATGGCCGACTTGTCATTTTTGAATATACGTTCATGAATGGTGGTTGAACTTGCTTTGGCCGCAAATGACATCTCGACCTTCGGGAGGGCTAAAGACGTGTTTTTTTTTTTTTTTTTCCTCTTCGGTGTTTTGTTTTGCTCTGAGATTTTTCCTTGTGACGCTGTTGCATTATTCCAGTGTTTTTGCTTGTTGCTTCTTATTGCGGGTAAATAGCGTAGTTGTTGTGACGTAGTTAGTATGCAGTGCGCTCTTTGCTGTTTACGGAATTTCACTTTGTTTTCGTTTTCGTTATACATATATATATATATACATATATATATATATATATATATATATATATATATATATATATATATATATATATATATATATATATAAATATATATATATATATATATATATATATATATATATATATATATACTTATATATATTATATATATATTATTATTATATATTATATTTATATTATTAGTCAGTGGGTTAGAGTTGCATTTAATTACCGAATGAAGGTGAGGTTTTAAGATGTGAAAATAGATTTTCAGTTTGTTACGCCATAATGGAGTACTGTTTTGTGATTCAGTAATTCTCAGAGCTGTTTTTTTTATTGTAAATCGCTGATCTATTTGATTACCTGTCATCTTTCTAAGATCATCTCATATTTGTAGAGTCTCCGCGATTGAAATGCTTTTTCTCATCTACAAATGCAGTAGTGGTCATTCAGCGCTGAAAAGGAAATTGACAATCAAAGGTCTGAAAGGTGTCACAGGAAGAAAATCTCAAAGCAGTTACACTGTGAATCAATTGTCAGGAGAGGGTTAAGGAAAGTAAGATGGAAGAAAGAGAATATGAAAGGAGGTACAGTAAAGGGAAAGAAAGGGGTTGCAGATAAAAATATCGTCATCTGTCCATCAGTATGCGTAGTTCATGTCTAGATTTTTTTTTTTTTTGCCCTTTGAATTAGTTAACTGAAACGTCTCTGTCTGCCCAGGAGATACTTAAGTAGCTCGGGAACGTTCTGATGACGAGTTATAAACACAATGGATTGATCGACCCTGAAGGGACATATTATCTCTGACCATTTGGGTATCTGCTGTTGAGAAACCCTGGGTAGAGAGCCGTAAGTTTGGTGATTGTGGCTATAATCTGGACCGTGACTATAATATACTCAGTCCGGCCATTGTTTCGATTTTTATATTGTAGTTACAAACGAGAAATCGTTTAATATTC
>NC_089777.1:10916197-10943697 GCF_040412425.1 Macrobrachium rosenbergii | reverse complement strand
ATATATATATATATTCCTGTTTGATTAAAATGCAAATAAGATGCATGTATCAGCTTTGTGGCAGCGATATTGACCTTGGTGGTCGCTGAGCTGATGAATTTAAAATCGTGAAGTTTTTCCTCTTGCAAAGCATTATAGATTGGCAGTTAACGTCATTAATGTATTAAATTACCGGAAATCTTTTTTATTTTTACTCTAAAAATACGTTAAACGATTTTTTGTAAAGAAGACACTGAACTTTCTCTCGGAACACTGGCGTTCTCGTGGCAACCGCTTCTCGGAATTCATCAAAACCTGGAAATTGTTGTCAGTACGGTCTTAATCCGGATGAGCTGGATGATACGGAGAGAACACCCGCATTTCATCCATTGTCGGATTTGGCTCGGAAGACAGTTTCTACCCTACTGTATCCATGGCAGGTATCCTGTAACGCCCTTCCGGGTAAACCGGGGGGTTGGGGGGGGGGTGGCGAATAAGATTAATACGTGTCTTGCAGACATTTAGGTAAAACCAGGCAGGTCCGTGCGTTTGTCATTACGTCGACGGGTCTTAGTATTGTTGTGGGATTCTCGCCTCTGTGAGGTTTCCGTGGGTCTGTTGGCCTGCATTAATGGTATACCTCTCTCTCTCTCTCTCTCTCTCTCTCTCTCTCTCTCTCTCTCTCTCTCTCTCTCTCTTTCATGAAAGGAGTGGTTTCATATTCATGCGTACCATGGCTGAAAATTCTTCAGTTATTCTGTATTACCACATCTAATAAGAAGCGATGCTATGGAAATATTGCAGAATCTCTCTCTCTCTCTCTCTCTCTCTCTCTCTCTCTCTCTCTCTCTCTCTCTCTCTCATGGAAGGAAGGAGTGGATCCATATTCATGTGCACAATGACTGAAAATTCTTCAGTTAACCTGTATTATCATCACATCTAATGAGAAGCAACGCTATGGAAATATTGCAGAATCTCTCTCTCTCTCTCTCTCTCTCTCTCTCTCTCTCTCTCTCTCTCTCTCTCTCTCTCTCTCTCACAAAGCTGGATGTGTACCTAATGTTTTGCATTTCCCTTTTACTCTCATTTTGTGTTATATTGTCCTTCTCTTTATTGCGTTTCCTCCCCGTCCGAATCTCTGGGTTTATTTGCATTTGCTCTTCGTATTTTAAATGGGACTTCGTTTGGCGAAAGCTTTGACTTTTTCCCCTTTATTACAAGTCGTCTTTATGTTTGTATGCATTCGCAGTGCATATGGATGCTTCCTTATTTAAAAATACACGCGCACACCCGTGTATATACATTATATATATATATGTATATATATACACACACACACATATATATATATATATATATATATATATATATATATATATATATATATATATATATAGAGTGTGTGTGTGTTTGTGTATATATGTATGTATGTGTCTAAGTTTACAAATTTGATGAAATAAAGTTGTGTCAGTTATATGAAAATAACACCAGAATTAGTTTTAGTTTTCTGTAAAAGAAAACCATTGAGCCGTCTTTGTCTGTCTGTCCGCACTTTTCTGTCCGCCCTCTTCTGTCCGCCCTCAGATCTTAAAAACTACTGAGGCTAGAGGGATGCAAATTGCTACGTTGATCATCCACCATGCAGTTATCAAACATACCAAATTGCAGCCCTCTAGCCTCAGTAGTATTGCTTTTATTTAAAGTTAAAGTTATTTATGATCGTGCTTCTGGCAGCGATATAGGATAGGCCACGACCCGGCCTTGGTTAAAGTTTCATGGGCCGCGGCTCATACAGCATTATACCGAGGCCACCGAAAAATAGATCTATTTTGAGTGGCCTTGATCATACGCTGTACAGAAAACTCGATTGCGCCGAAGAAAATTCGGCGCGTTTTTTACTTGTTCCCGTTTACGGAAAACATTTTCAAGCGATTCCTATGAGAGTTTGGGAAAGGGCCGAGGTATTCCCGCTAGTTGACGCCAAATACTGTAATTCCATCAAGCATTACTTAATGGTATCCTTGAGATTCGGTCCTCACATCAAGACCGGACGTTGTTGTTGTTTTTGTTGTTGTTGTTTCTTCTCAAACCAATAACCGTCCCACTGATGCCTTTGGTACGTCCGCCAAGACTAGATTTTGGAAACCTGTAGTTGCGTGTGCTATTCTTGTTTCCTTGAGGGAGGCCCCTCTCCAGTAGTTGTAGTCTTGTTCCCTCTAGTTGGGGCCCATCTTCAATAGTTTTGTTCTTGTTTCCTCTGGGGAGGCCATCTTCAGTAGTTGTATTCTTGTTTCCTCTAGGTGGGGCCCATCTTCAGCAGTTCTGTTCTTGTTTCCTCTGGGGAGGCCATCTTCAGTAGGTCTGTTCTTGTTTCCTCTGGGGAGGCCATCTTCAGTAGTTGTATTCTTGTTTCCTCTAGGTGGGGCCCATCTTCAGCAGTTCTGTTCTTGTTTCCTCTGAGGAGGCCATCTTCAGTAGGTCTGTTCTTGTTTCCTCTGGGCAGGCCATCTTCAGTAGTTCTGTTTTTGTTTCCTCTAGGTGGGGCCCATCTTCAGTACTTCTGTTCTTGTTTCCTTTAGAGGGCCCCATCTTCAGTAGCTGGAAAATTCAGGACAACCAAAACATTAGGCCACTTTAGCTTCTGCCAGGATAGATTTGGAATACCCCTCTGTCCTTCTAACACTATCTTAACTTGTTCAAATTTTTATTCATTTAAATTTTTTAGTAAGGTCCCATAGACTCTGACAAAGTAGTCCTCGACAAGGCAGTGGTACTGCATCTTACCAAGGAAGGAATTCAGGTTGTACACAATGCCCAATTGGTACCACGTAGGTAACTTTAATTCCAGCTAACTTTAGGCGAAAGCTTCCCAGTTAATTCTCACGACCTTGGACTGGTGGTCCAATCTTCTTCTGCATATTTAAATTGCTAACCACTTAGGTAAACGGTAGAGGAAAAAAATGCATGAAAAGCAGAACACAGCAAGGTGCATTTTTGGCTCGCCTCATTAAAAAGCACTTTTGGGTCCCCCTCCGCGTTTTCCAAATGAAAAATGCACGTTGATAATTGACCAAACCGACGTGGAAAAAGATCCCGTGGTCGTAATTTCAATTTTTTTTCATTCCCTGAATGGATTTGGATGGAGCGTGAATAAGAGAGTTCTTGAACAGAATGACCTCGTGTTTCGGAATTGTTTGGAGATGGCGAGTTTTAAAAAAGCTCCGCTGAACGCGAAATAATAATTCAGATTTTTGGGGGGCGTTTGTTTGAGTTTATTTTTTTTTCTGGTGTGGTGGTTATGTTCCTTTGAAATAGTTTGTGTTACAAACATCTTTTAGACTACAGGTTCTTAGAGACAAAACATTAATATCTGCTGCAATCTAAAATAGCGAGAGGGTTGGAATTTAAAATAGTAAAGCGTGGAGTAGAGTTCGTATAGTTTGAAGCGATAAATATGAAAGCAGATGAATGGAAAGTTCTTAGAAGATTGTACATTTTAGAATTTTCACAAGATGTTACAAATCCGTCTTCATCGCCGGCAGAGTAAGATATTATTTCCCATCGCTGTTATGTTTATCTATCTGCTTCTATTTAAGGTAAAACGATTACACAGCAATAACCTAAAATAAATACAGTCCCTCCAGATCACGTTTGTTTTAACTAAAGCACTTAAAATTTCATCGTTATCGTTAGCCATTCCTTAAAAAGATTCTTTAAAGCCTTAAGTCTGGATCACTTATTGAAAGTTTGTTAAGGTTATGTTATGTAAGGACACTTGCGTTGGGCAGAGGCTGAAACACTTGTGATGGCGCGCAAGTCCGCGGGTTTATTGATAGGGACGCAGGATTCTGATGAGTCATGCACAGCTGTTTCATGTCAGAATCATCTGGTTTTGCACCTATTTATTAATAGCCAGAGCATTTGCTAAAATATCGCTGTTCAGGGTATGCTGCATGTTGTCTCTCTCTCTCTCTCTCTCTCTCTCTCTCTCTCTCTCTCTCTCTCTCTCTCTGCACATGTGCATAAGTTATGTGTGTATATATATATCATATATATATATTATGTGTATATGTGTATATATATATATATATATATATATATATATATGTGTATGTGTATGTATATATATGCACATGTGTGCTGTCCACTGTGTGTGTATGTGCTCATGTGTGTTGTTGGGAGCAGGTGTAATGTGGCAGGAGATGAGGGACTAGAACTTACGGATAATGATGTAAAAGAAACATCCCAGACCGGTAGTAAGAAAAGCAGGGATTAATCAAAACGTGCCCGAGAAGACTAGAAATTAACAGTAAAGTGAAAAAAGGTGAAAATTAGAAAAATAAAAAATAAATTTTCGGTCATCTTACTATTCCAGTGTTGGGAGGGTGGGGAATTATTCTTGAATTATGCACTGCCTGGATTTAATCGGTAAATCATGCTGTAAAAAGACTAGGATCGATTGAAATAATAATAATAATAAAAATAATAATAATAATAATAATAATAATAATAATAATGATGATGATATAATAATAATAATAATAATAGCAGGTTTTACTGAATATTATTGCTGCTTCAGCTGCATTTATTTTGTAGAAGACTTTTCTATTTTCCTTATTGCGGACTTCTCTATATTGGAGGTGGGTGCTAACAGCTCGCCTATAATTGTCATTTCATGGGGGGAAAATAGAGAAAGTCTTCTACAAAATGCAGCTGAAGCAGCAATAATATTCAATAAAACCTGTTTAAAAGAGGGTCTGCTGCCAAATAATAATAATAATAATAATAATAATAATAATAATAATAATAATAATAATAATAATAATCTTTATTTGTTTATTACAGTCCTCCTATTCCACTGGGTGATTTTTATAGTGTTGGGTTCCGGGTTCCATCCTGCCTCCTTGGGAGTCCATTATTATTATTATTATTATTATTATTATTATTATTATTATTATTATTATTATTATTATTATTATTATTATTATTATTATATAAAATCGTACCCACCGTCATTTGATAAAAGATGGTATGATTAGAAAGGAGAATGAGTGACAGGCTTGATTAAAAATAAAAGGAATAATAATGAAAACGACAGTCGTTGTGTTTATAAAAATACACTATGAAAAATAATAATGAAAAGGATCCTCATTGCGTTTATAATAACATTGCAACCAGGAAGACAGTTGTGCTAACACTTTCTGTGATCGAACCAGTAAGTGGTTTGAAAATATTTTTTTAAAATCATATCAGTAAAATCATCATCTCAGTTTATCAGATGAAGAACCTTTAAAGCAGTGGTTCTTAAGCTTTTTCAGTGTATGCCCCCATTTTCAAATCGGCAGTGAGTTTTCGCTTCCCCTGAATTGCTGAAATAAAAAAAAAAAAAACTAAAATACAAAGTTGATTTGATGTGCATTAATAACAAAACCACAATTTTTATTCAATTTATAATTAATAAAATAATAATAATAATAATAATTTGTAATTTAATAATAATAATAATTATTATTATTATTATTAATTAATTACAATTATTATTTATTTCATTTTATTTTAATTTTTAGTTTTTTGCAGAAAAAATAACATGCATATATAAAAATATATTTTGCTTTAATTATTCATAGGCATCCTCGCACCCCTTAGGAACCAGCTTCGCACCCCTAGGGGACGCGAGCACCCCTGGTTAAGAACCACTGCTTTAAAGTTTTAAAATATTTTGCAGTAAAGTAAGGGTCATAATTATTTAAGTACTATTATACATTTTGTGTTGGCTCAAACAGCATATTATTCGTTAACGTACCTATTCGTAATTTAACTTTTATTTTAAAAAATTTGCAAATAATGCAATAAAACGGGAACAATTTTTTTTAATGAGTCTCTATCGTAAGTGTTTGTCTGCACTGTGCCGTCAGTGCACCTCACAGGGTGCACTGTAGGCACTACTAAAGGTTTTTTGCAGCGTCCCTTCCTTAGGCCCCTAGCTGCAACCCTTTTGGTTCCCTTTATTGTACCTCCATTCATATTCTCTTTCTTCCATCTCGCTATCCACCTTCTAGCAATTATTTTTCCTCCTGTTACACCAAACAAACCTACCTACTATCAATTTCCTTTCCAGAGCTGGATGACCTTATAGGTCCCAGTGCTTGGCCTTTGGCCTAAACTTTATATTCCATTCCATTCTATGTCAGCATTGTTGGTAATGAATCTTCCTTGTACTCATTAAGTGAATTTGTTGTGTGGTGGAAAATTGGCATTTTTAGACGTTCTTGAGTAGGAACCTGTTAATTTTGTCAGTGTTGAATTGGGTTGCATTTTATGAGCCCACCTTTAAAATATTTTGTCTGAAAAAGAAAAATTGTGACAAGCAGTCGCTCATTTCAGTTCAGACTCTTGAAACTTGGTAGCTGAAATTTCCCAGCACTTTTAGGGAAGGTTTCGAACAACTTAATTATGAAAAACTACTCCTAGCTCGAATACTTGTGTCCTGTGGGTTTTCTATGTTTTTTTTTTTCGTTTTAAATCAAGGTGTAATGCTTTAAAGTGGGTTTATTTTTCAGGAAAAATATGAGGATTTGATCAAATAGCCTCCTCTCGCGCATTGGTCCAAATATTATTGTTTATTCTAAGTGCTCCTGTCATATAGATAACTTCAAAATGAGAAAATAGTTTCTCGCTGTCTAATCATTAACCATAAAGCTCTCTCTCTCTCTCTCTCTCTCTCTCTCTCTCTCTCTCTCTCTCTCTCTCTCTCTCTCTCTCTCTCTCTCTCTCTCTCTCTCTGATTTATTCAGATTTAGAAAATTAATTTCTTATCCTTCCTAAGTTTTTCATTGCAGTTATACAAATTAAATAAATTTTTCAATTTTTTTTTTACTTCAAGCGAAAGTTCAAATGTTAGTTTTTCCTTCTCTAGCGAGAAGCGAGTTTCCGTGTCCCGTAATCTTTCCCGTGGTCCTCTAATGCCGCTCTCTAATGTGCATTATGCGCGCATTATTCACATTGTACCTGAGTGAGGTATGACTTTGGTGTTTGAATTGGTATTTTTATTATTCTTCTGGCTTTTGGCCACCTTTCATCATTTCTGTTTTGATTTTAGAGATTTTTTTTTTTTTGTACGTTCTTTGGAACTCTGCTCTTCTTTCGTTATTGTTAGTAGCAATAGTAGTAGTAGTATACAATGATATTCCTACGTTGTTATAATGCTAATTTTTGTAGTTTTAGTTATGCTGTTCCATTTTATTTATAGAGTAGTTATATTTATATATAAATATATAAATATATATATGGATATATAATGTGTTTATATATATATATATATATATATATATTATATATTTTTTTTCTTTTGTATATATATGTATATATAATGTGTTTATATATATTATATACATTCATATAAATATCATATATGTATATTTTTTTAAATATGTATACATTTATATATACACGAGTGTGTGTATATATATATATATATATATATATATATATATATATATATATATATATATATATATATTTAATATATACGAAAATTGGTGTATATTTCTCCTTATCCTGCTGTTTATCCAGCCTCGTTATCGCCAGTGCTCTCTCTCTCTCTCTCTCTCTCTCTCTCTCTCTCTCTCTCTCTCTCTCTCTCTCTCTCGTTTGTTTTTATGCGCTCATCTTTAACCTCGTTATCTTTAGGTTTCTCTCGCTTATGGGCATTCAGTCCATTCACTCTATTATCATTTTCTTAGTTCTGATAAGGGCAAAGTGGACTTCCTCGGTTATATTTAGATAACAATATTGCTTTTGCAGTAGCGTTAAGCTCGTAGTGATAGTATTTTCACGGTAGTCTTTGGTATATTTCAAGTAGTATTTTCACGGTAATATTCTGGATGTTTAAGTAGTATTTACGTGGAGATATTTACTTTATTAAAAGTGGTAAGTTTCGTAGTAGTTGTTTAGTTATGGTATTTTTGGTTATGTTTAAATTTACCGTAGTTGACATGGTACTTTCATTTTGACATTTACTTTAGTTGGAGTGGGAATTCAGGATTTCATTATTTAGTTAAATCAATAATTTCACGATGATATTACAGTACTATTTTAACTTTATCTCACATTGTATCCTCGCATCCTGAAAATGAATTAACTATTGAAGTACTCCCATGGTGATAATAATTTGGCTATATTCGCCAGTGGAAGTGTACATTTATACGCGCGTGTGTTCCTGCTTGGACCTGCCCCCTTTAACGGTTATTTAGAATTTTGAAACCTTCCTTTGATTTTCCCCCCTCTCCCCAATATCATATTTCATTCTTTTTTTATGTTTTTGTTCCAGAGAGAGAGAGAGAGAGAGAGAGAGAGAGAGAGAGAGAGAGAGAGAGAGAGAGAGAGAGAGAGAGAGAGAGTTAGGCGCTCTATTTCCTGATCGAGACTCCAAGGGCAAAGATTTTGTTTCCAGCTCGATGATTCGTATTTGATTTAGCTCATTGACTTAAAGCCGTATGGTATTGTTTTAGCCTGCTCTCTCTCTCTCTCTCTCTCTCTCTCTCTCTCTCTCTCTCTCTCTCTCTCTCTCTCTCTCTCACACACACACACACACAAATTATGATCTTAACTCTTTTGGTTTTTCAATCGCTGTTATTGTTTCTGATTCATTATCTGCTTTTACTTTTACGTAGCTCATATGCAGTGTTATCTGATATTAATACTTATGTATTTTACCTAATATGTAATCCAGTACAAATAACTGTATTGCACGTGGAAAATGTTGTGGTTGATACTTGACCGGGTTTACCCCCAAATCGGGAGTAGCATAACTCTCTCTCTCTCTCTCTCTCTCTCTCTCTTTTTTTACCTTTGGTCACACTACTTCTCTTCTCTTTATGTTATTACTAATCTGGACGAGAATATTCGGTGGCTTGATGCTTTTACTTTCATATATATATATATATATATATATATATATATATATATATATATATATATATATATATATATATATTTAGTTTCCCATTTTCTTTCCATTGGTTTATTTTAATTATATAGTATATATAACACATGTTTTGTGTGTATGTGTATGTATGAGATGAGATAAGAGAGAGAGTCCAGTCTTTAGAGAGAGAGAGAGAGAGAGAGATACCCAGTTATTACTTTCCATTGGTTTATTTTAATTATTCGAAGATAAGTAATAACATAAAGTGAAGAGAAGGTGTGTGTGTGTGTGGAGAGAGAGAGAGAGAGAGAGAGAGAGAGAGAGAGACAGACATACAGACAGACAGACTTGGCTTCATGTAAAGGAGTAACTTTCTCTTATTTGTTGCTCATTGTTATTTCCTTTAAACGTGAAACCACTGGGCTGCTTTCCTCATTGCCACCAAACTGCATTCTGCTTATCTGATAAGTTTGCGTTTTTGGTTAATAACAATAAAATAAAATAATAAGGATAATAATAATAAAAAATAAAAACAGGAGAAAACAACCTCACAAAAACTGAATCGCAGAGAGAAAGATTGAGGTTGAGAGAGATGAGAAAGAGATTTCACTGATGGAGAAATTAATACAGACAGACAATAATTGGCTTCATAATAAAATAAACAGGAAAAACAACCTCACAAAACTTTCTCTTATTTGTTGCTCATTGTTATTTCCTTTCACTGATGGAGAAATTTTATTCACCACAATAATAATAATAATAATAATAATAATAATAATAATAATAATAATAATAATAATAATAATAAAAACATTGGAAAAACAACCTTGTTCTGAATGCATTCTGAAATTTTGAGGTTGAAAGTAATGTTTATTGAAAGGAAAATTTTATGGAGAAATTAATAATAATAATAATAATAATAATAATAATAATAATAATAATAATAATAATAATAATAATTAACAGTGGAAAACAACCTCATAAAAGCGGATTCGAAGAGATCTCTGAAATTGTTGAGGTTGGAAAGAGATGGCTCTTATTGAAAGGAAAATAATTTCACTGATGGAGAAATTAATAATAATAATAATAATAATAATAATAATAATAATAATAATAATAATAATAATAATAATAATAATTAGCAGTGGAAAACACCCTCAAAAACTGATTCGAAGAGATCTTTGAAATTGTTGAGGTTGGAAAGAGATGGCTCTTATTGAAAGGAAAATAATTTCACTGATAGAGAAATTAATAATAATAATAATAATAATAATAATAATAATAATTAGCAGTGGAAAACAACCTCCTAGATAATGGTTCGCAGAGAACACTGAAATTATTGAAAGGAAAAAGACTTCACTGAAGGAGAGATGACCGAACGATGTCGATGGCAGAAAATGCCAGATTCTGTTAAATCGCAATTGAGCTTCAGTCACGAGTTCGGAAAGAATTAAAAACGGAATGGACTTGAAGATTAACTTAGCCGTGCAGTGGTCGAGATAAAAGTTTTTCGTAAAATCTCTTTTTCCCCTCCGAAACTCTCTATTCGGTGTTTGAAGTTATTTAGTGAAAGTAATATCATTAACCGAGTGAAAGTACGTACATGTATTAGAGGTGTTATGATAGTCTGCGATGCTAATTAACAGTTTGACGCGGTCCTTAAATTTATGGGGTGTTTAACGGCGTTACGGAGTCTCTCCCCATTCTCTCTCTCTCTCTCTCTCTCTCTATATATATATACAGTATATATATATATATATATATATATATATATATATATATATATACAGTTTATATATATATATATATATATATATATATATATATATATATATATATATAATATGTATATATATACTGTATATATATATTTGCGTTTTATTGGAAACTCATTTTTGTGGTCAGTAGCAGTAATTGAAAGTCAAAAGCAAGCGTACAGTCTGGTGCTCTAGGAACAAACCCTGATTTGGTATTTTAAACAACTGCCATTCCTTTTTAACCATCTGCTATTCCTTCTAGTTGAAGGGAAATCATATAGACTCGGAAATCTAGTAGTGAGTCCTAATTCAGCCTTGGTTGCTTCTCCTTGTGCGCTTCTCATTCAATTTTTGCCTGTTTTCAGGTTTTCCTATTAAATTTAGCTGATCTCGTCTCATCAAAGCATCGTTTAAGGGTATGTGAATGTGTAGGTATTTGCTAGACCCAAGGCCAACGAGACTGAAGGGTTTATTATCGTGTCTTGACAACCTACCGTTAAGAAATCGGACGCCGCGTTGACCCGTAGTTACCAGGGTATTTATGCCCGCAGACTCGTTGGTAATAGCTACCGTGATACTACTTCAGTTCTTTTAATCTTCCAGTGTTTTTTCTCTCTAAGATCTGGATCTGGAATTCATTGGTAACACTCTGTAGGGGGCTAGTGCCGTAAGTGCGCCTCACGTGGTGCACTGTAAGTATTACTTAAGGTTATTTGTAGCGTGCCTTCCTAAGGCCCCCAACTGTAACGTTTTTGATTCATTTTAGTGTATCTCCGTTCATATTCTTTTTCTTCCATCTAACTCTGCACCCTCTCTGACAATCGTTTCATAGTGCAACTGCGCGATTTCCTCCAGTTACACCTTTTCAGTCCTCCATACTGTCAATTTCCGTTTCAGCGCTGATTGACCTCGTAGGTCCCAGCGCTTGGCCTTTGGCCTAAACTCAATATTCTGTTCTATTCTCATGGGTGACAAAGCACGTTTGTTGTCAAGGTTCCCAGAACTTGGGCCTGAAGTTTTTGAGGTCACGGGCTCCAAAATATTTTTCCCTGCTTCTGTTATTTTTTCGTTGTTATATACTCCTGTCGCATCGTTTTGCATGGCGTCTTGACCTACATATCCTTGGCTACCTGACTCGTGTGGAACCTTGAGCCACCTGTCTTTTTTATTTATTTTTTTTTACTGTTAGGTTACGTTCTTTATGTGATTGCTCTGTGTGACGGTTTGTTTACAACCCTCCCCCCCCCCAGGTGGAATAGTGAACATCAAGTTGTCAATTAATTGTTCCTCATTGGCAGGGTTGGTATCGTTCTTGGCTAGCACTCTGCTGGGCCCGCGTTCGATTCTCCGATCGGCCAATGAAGAATTAGAGTAATTTATTTCTGGTGATAGATATTCATTTCTCGTTATAATGTGGTTCGGATTCCACTATAAGGTAACCAGTTGGTTCTTAGCCACGTAAAATAAGTCTAATCCTTCGGGCCAGCCCTGGGAGAGCTGTTAATCAGCTCAGTGGTCTGGTTAAACTAAGATATACCTAACCTGTCAATTAATAGTATGGGATATAGGATATATATTACCTTTTTTTGTTGAAACTCTCGCGATATAGTTTATATTTGATTATTTTCCCTTCTCCGTAAGAAATGTTGGGATAGGCTTTCCAAAGCAAATAATGACTTATTAACTTAAATTCACATTTGGTTTTCCCGTCTCAGAGATTGAAGAAGATCAGGAGTTCCCAACCTTTTATTGTTCTTCTGTACCCCTTGGGCATTTTTATAGATTCCTGTGTACCCCTAAAAATTGAGGATGAAAAAGAAAAACAATGAAATTGATATTGTGATATAATTTTATTATGAAAACTGTTTGTATAGAGTAAACTTTTGCTTACTAAAATGAGGAAATAAAAAAAAATGACACGACATTGTGCAATCTCAGTGCAGATTACATCGTGTATTGCGCAGTACTGGCTATTCTCTCAGATCCAATGTACCCCCTGAAGAGTACAAATGTACCACTGGGGGTACATGTACCCCAGGTTGGGGACCACTGAAGTAGATCTTTTGGCTTATACCTCTAGTTTTCCAAGGTGTGTTTTTTTCTCTGAGCTTGAGATATGAGTTGGTTCAATTTTCAAGCCAGAGTTTCCCTTACTGTTTTCTTGAGATGATTTCTGGGTATGTGTTTGATCATTGTCTTTCCCTTATAGGTGGTAGTTTTTCCTGTATCGTGTGGCTTCCCGTTGCTTGTCTAATCTCTGATCATCTGATCAGTGGGCTTTTGGGTTGCAGAAACTTCCAGCTTCATTGTAAATCAACTTGTGTATAGTTCATCCTATTTTTCGTTTGTGTGTGTGTGTGTCTATATTATATATATATATATATATATATATATATATATATATATATATATATATATATATATATATATATATATATATATATATATATATATATATATATATGACTGAATCACGAAAATATGGAACGTGATGAATATATAAATAAAGATAAAATCCACGAAGGAAATTGAAACACTGGAGTGCTGCGAGGCCTTTCGACTGTCTTGTCGTCCTTTACTTAGCAGACTTTATCTTTATTTATATATATGTGTATATATATATATGTATATATATATATATATATATATATATATATATATATATATATATATATATATATATATATATATATATATATATTACCAACAGGACCTCATTCAAACTTCAAACTGGATGGTATCTAGCGGAGATATTTATTCGAAAAAGTTGCAGGCTTTCTAGGACAAACAGTCCTCATTGTCAAGTATCCATTAAAATATATATATATATATATATATATATATATATATATATATATATATATATATATATATATATATATACTGTATATATATACATATATATACATACATATAAAAATATAAAACTACTCTCCTCCCTATTCCTTACAGCTTCCATCTTGCCACGATTTAAGGAGCCTATTGGAAAGCGGTAGAGAAAGATATATGCATTGCCAGTTTGTTAAGCTGCAGAATTAGGCGTTTTTTTTACTTTTTTTTTGGGGGGGGCGGTTTAGGATATTAGTTAAATTAGAGATTTTCGAATCACGCATTTATTGCCAGTAATGTTTTGCTCACTTGTTTCGATCTGGATGATCGTAATAGGTATTAGTTTTATTGAGTGGCATTTTATTTTGTGTAGTTTGTGCCCATCGTGAGAAGTAAATAAATGTGTACAGAGGGTAATTGTGTCTTAAAACCTTTGATATGATGTTCAAGTGTGTTTTAAGAGCGTCAGTTTAGTTGTATTACATTTCTGTCTCTATTCATTTTTTTATTACATCCGTTTCTAGTCATATTTTTATTACATCTTTTTAGTCATATTTTTATTACATCTGTCTCTATTCATATTTTTATTGCATCTGTCTCTATTCATATTTTTTTAAATTTCTGTCTTTAGTCATATTTTTATTACATCTCTGTCTCTAGTCATATTTTTATTACATCTCTGTCTTAGTCATATTTTTATTAAATCTGTCTCTATTCATATTTTTATTGCATCTCTGTCTCTAGTCATATTTTTATTACATCTCTGTCTCTGGTCATATTTTTATTACATCTCTGTCTCTGTCCACATTTTTATTATATCTCTGTCTTAGTCATATTTTTATTGTATCTCTGTCTCTAGTGATATTTTTATTACATCTCTGTCTCTAGTCATATTCTTATTACATCTCTTAGTCATTTTTTTATTACATCTCTTTCTCCAGCCATATTTTTATTGCATCTCTGTCTCTAGTCATATTTTTATTGCATCTCTGTCTCTAGTCATATTTTTATTACATCTCTGTCTCTGTTCATATTTTTATTGCATCTCTGCCTCTGTTCATATTTTTATTGCATCTCTGTCTCTAGTCATATTTTTATTACATCTCTGTCTCTAGTCATATTTTATTACATCTCTGTCTTAGTCATATTTTTATTACATCTCTGTCTCTAGTCATATTTTTATTACATCTCTGCCTCTGTTCATATCTTTATTGCATCTCTGTCTCTGTCATATTTTTCTTTTATCTCTGTCTTTGTTGTCATATTTTTATTCCATCTCTGTCTCTAGTCATATTTTTATTTGGATTCTGTCACTAGTCATTTATTTTTATTACTGATCTCTGTGGATCTAGTCATATGCATATTACATCTCTGTCTCTAGTCATATTTTTATTACATCTCTTAGTCATATTTTTATTACATCCTGTTTCTGTTGTATTTTTATTGCATCTCTGTCTTTGTTCAGCTTTTTATTGCATCTCTGTCTCTAGGGATATTTTTATTACATCTCTGTCTCTAGTCATATTTTTATTGCATCTCTCCTCTGTCATCATTAGTGCGAGTTTTTTATTGCATCTCTGTATCATAGTTTATTTTTTTGCCTCTGTTCTAGTCATATTTTTATTAGTATCTCTGTCTTAATCATATTCTCATTTCAAAGGTTTAGTCATTTTTTATTATTGAGTCTCTAGTCATATTTTTAAAGATAAATCTCTGTATTGTTCATTTTTTATTACACTCTCTTTCTAATCTTATTTTTATCAACTCTCTGTGGACATCAAGTCAGATTTTTATTACATCTCTGTCTCTAGGATCTTTCTTATTACATCTCTGTCTCTAGTCATATTTTGAGGTATTTCTCTTAACAATTTTTATTACGTTCAACTAAACTGAATAACTTTTATTGATAGAGTAATCTGTAAGATTTTTATTAGGTTTCTGTCTCTAGTCATATTCCTGATAGGCAAAAAGAGTCTCTAGTCAGGTAAAAAGAATGGTAACTTAGTGATATTTTTTTCGTTTTCTCAGGATGCTGTTTTTTTTATTGCATCTCTGTCTGTTCATAATTAATTGAGATCCTGTCTGCAAGTCGTTTTTTTTTTACATCTCTGTAAAAGAAAACTTTTGCCGCATTCTGCTGTCCGTCCACATTTTTATTGCATTCTGTCCGCTAGTTTTTTTTTGCATCTCTGTCTTTAAAACTACTTTTATTAGATCTCTGTCTCTAGTCATATTGGTCATCAACCTCTTATCATCAAACATTCCAAATTGCAGTCTCTAGTCATAGTTTTTATTGCATCTCTGTCTCTGTTACCCATAATTATTACATCTCTGTCTAAGTCATATTTTTATTGCATCTCTGTCTCTGGTCGTATGTTTAAATTTCTGTCTCTGCTCATTTTTATTATACCGAGACTCTGTTCAAAAGATAGATTGCATCTTCGGTGTCTAGTCATATTTTTCTTTTATCAGAAACCTTTGTTGCGCCGGAGATTTGCATTGGCGCATTTTGTACTTGTTTTTTTCTTTCGCCACAGAATTGTTTGTCAAGGAGTTTCAGAATGGGATTAGGCCAGAGTTCAGAAGCATTTGAAAGAAGATTTTATGGTGTTCCGTAAGTTTTAGCATCATCCGTTTTGTTGCTATGGATTATTGAACGTCGATTTTTTGCCCCTTTGCATAAAGTCAAATGGGAGTATTTTATGACGTTCAGAGCCGCCTCAGTTTCGGCCAGAGGGCTTCTAAGTGTCATCATTAGTGATGGGTGTTACTGAGGCGGTATCATATTTTGTAGTTATTCATCGCCTGAATGGTCATATGAAACATCAACGCCATTTTCCTCTAGGCTGTTTATATCTCTGTCACGTCTAATTGTCATCTGTTGTGTCTCGTGTTTTTATTGCTGTTATCATAGTTTAGCGTTTTTCTTCCCTTTCATAGGTGAACATTGCAAGAGTATATATATATATATATATATTTATAAAGGTTTATTCAAATTTAGTTTAAATTGAGTGTGAATTTATACCTTCTAAAGATAAAGCTTATTGCGCATTTTTTAGTAGCACTTTATTTCGGAATCTTCATTTTCCTTTCATCAACTCTGATGGATCTCAAAACCAAATTATTATTTAGTTCCTGTGAAGATCAGGATCAATCTCTGAATTTTTGGAAATAAAGTTTTCTTGGTTTGAACATTTCCGTAACAATCTTTTGTATAAAGTTCAACTATATAGTGTGTGCAAATAATAAAAGGGGATTATCTAAATGATTTAGTACCCTGTAAAACCATTCATCAGGTATATGTCAGATACTCTCTCTTCCCCCTCTCCATTCATTTATGTCTTGTAATAAATGTCTGCATGGTAAAAAGAAGTGGTAACGTATTGATAATGTTTTCGTTTTCTTTCAGAATTTTTTTGGTCCATCTGAAAATTAATCAGCTTCCTTCTATAAGCCGTTTATTTTACTATTCTGTAAAAGAAAACTTGTATATTTATATATATATCCATATATTATTCTGTCCACATTTTTCTTTCCGAAGTCCATTTTATCGAAATGCAATTGCTAGAGGGCTGCAAAATTAAGCATGTTGGGATTCAACCTCCAATCATCAAATGGATTGCAAATGCTGATGCCGTATGATAACTTAGTTCGAAGTTTTTATTCCATTTAAGGTTAAATTATCCATAATATGTGCGTCTGGCAACGATCATAATGCACCACCAATCAAGATAAAAAAAAAAATTGTTAAGGGCATGTTGGCATCTTGAATAAAAATTAAGACCTTTCAAAAGATAGTGATCTATTTTTTTCAGGTTCGTTATCTAGTACAGATAATCTTACTGGCCATTAGAAATTTACAGTTTGTACTTTTGTTTATTTTTTACGGTCATCAGAATTGTTTTACTAAACACGTTTCAAAGGTGGGATTATTAGAGTTTAAAACCATTTGAAAGAAGATTTTAGAAAGATCCTAAATTTTAGCCCAAGAAGGGTCTCAGCTAATCAAGATTATGAACACACTGAATTTTGAACAGCATTAGCTTTAAGTCAAACTTCTGGATGACGTCAGGGAGAATATCAACAGCCAGAGAAATCTGAATATTGGTCTGTAGATGGAAGTAAGGCGGTAAAACTGAAATCTGAAATATTCGTCTGTTGCATAGTAATTGAAACACCCATTGGTCTTTTGCTTAGCAGTTTAAATCTGAAATATTGGTCTGTTGCAGGAAAAATCTGTTATTGGTCTGTTGCATAGTAATAGAAATTTGAAATATTGGTCTGTTGCATATAATAGAAATCTGAAATATTGGTCTATTGCATAGTAACAGAAAATAAAATATTGGTCTAATTCTAGTCATAAAAATAGTGATATTGGTCCGTTCATTAGTAATTGAAATCTGAAAAGCGGTCTGTTGCATCTTAATAGAACCAAATAAATATTTAGTTTGTTGAAGAATCTGAAATATCAATCTGTTGAATACTTAGAAATAAAATATCGGTCTGTTGCATTCCGTAATAGAAATCTGAAATCCGGTCTGTTGCATAGTAATAGAAATCTGAAATATTGGTCTGTTGCTTAGAAATAATGAAATCTGAAATATTGGTGATTTAGCTTAGTACCCTAATCTAGAAAACCATTCATCAGGTATAGTAATCAGAAATCTCTATTCCCCTCTCCATTCATTTATGTCTTGAAATAAATGTCTGTTGCATGGTAATAGAAATTGAAATATCGGTCTGTTGCAAATTTTTAGAAAAACAGAAATATCGGTCTGTTGCATAGCAAAGAAATCTTATATATCGGTCTGTTGCATGGTAATAGAAATCTGAAATATCGGTCTGTTGCATAGTAATATATAATATATATAAATATTGGTCTGTTGCTTAGTAATTTCAATTATGCAATATTGGTCTGATGCTTAGTAATTAAGAAATTGAAATTTGGTCTGTTGCATATTAATGGAAATTGCAAATGGTCTGATGCCGTATGGTAACTTGAAATTCTGAAATATTGGTCTGTTGCTTAGTAATTGAAATCTGTAATATTGGTCTGTTGGTTTTGGCCAATTGAAAATCAAGATAAAAAAATTGGTCTGTTGGCATCTTGAAAACAATTAATATTGGTCTTTCCTAGAATAGAAACCCAAATATTGGTCTGTTATCATAGCAATAGAAATCTTAGGGTATCGGTCTGTTGCATTTAATAGTCTTTTGTTTATGTTTGTTGCATAGCAATAGAAATTTACTGAAATATCGGTCTGTTGCATAGCAATAGAAATTGAAATATCGGTCTGTTGCATAGCAATCCTAAATTTTGAAATATCGGTCTGTTGCAATCAAGTCATGAAATCACTTAATATCGAATAGCATAGCAATAGAAATCTGAAATATCGGTCTGTTGCATAGTTTATAGAAATCTGGAATATTGGTCTGTTGCTTAGTAATTGAAATCTGAAATATTGGTCTGTTGCTTAGCAGTAGAAATCTGAAATATTGGTCTGTTGCATATTAAAAAAAATCTGAAATATTGGTCTGTTGCATATTAAAAAAAATCTGAAATATTGGTCTGTTGCATATTAAAAAAAATCTGAAATATTGGTCTGTTGCATATTAAAAAAAATCTGAAATATTGGTCTGTTGCATAGTAATAGAAATCTGAAATATCGGTCTGTTGCATAGTAATAGAAATCTGAAATATCGGTCTGTTGCATGGTAATAGAAATCTGAAATATCGGTTTGTTGCATAGTAATAGAAATCTGAAATATCGGTCTGTTGCATAGCAATAGAAATCTGAAATATCGGTCTGTTGCATAGCAATAGAAATCTGAAATATCGGTCTGTTGCATAGCAATAGAAATCTGAAATATCGGTCTGTTGCATAGTAATTGAAATCTGAAATATCGGTCTGTTGCATAGTAATTGAAATCTGAAATATTGGTCTGTTGCTTAGTAATAGAAATCTGAAATATTGGTCTGTTGCATAGTAATAGAAATCTGAAATATCGGTCTGTTGCATAGTAATAGAAATCTGAAATATTGGTCTGTTGCAAAGCAATAGAAATCTGAAATATCGGTCTGTTGCATAGTAATAGAAATCTGAAATATCGGTCTGTTGCATAGCAATAGAAATCTGAAATATTGGTCTGTTGCATAGTAATAGAAATCTGAAATATCGGTCTGTTGCATAGTAATAGAAATCTGAAATATTGGTCTGTTGCACAGTAATAGAAATCTGAAATATTGGTCTGTTGCATAGTAATAGAAATCTGAAATATTGGTCTGTTGCATAGTAATAGAAATCTGAAATATTGGTCTGTTGCATAGTAATAGAAATCTGAAATATTGGTCTGTTGCATAGTAATAGAAATCTGAAATATTGGTCTGTTGCATAGCAATAGAAATCTGAAATATTGGTCTGTTGCACAGAAATAGAAATCTGAAATATTGGTCTGATGCATAGTAATGATGTGGTTTAACCAGGTTGTTATAAAGTACAGCGAGAAATTGCTAGTGACCCAGTTCGGTACACTAGTGAAATTATTAAATATCTTCTAGACCGTGTATGATAATCCTTCGTAGGTGTCGTAACTATTTTCGTAATGGAATTGCTTTGTTAACTTTTTTTGTAAGTGATGGGTTACTAATGCAAATATTACTCTGAGATCAGCTGGGGTTTATCTCGATAAAAATGATTTAGTTAAGAGTTTCAGGATTTTGGCATTTCAAAATGGATTATTATTATTATTATTATTATTATTATTATTATTATTATTATTTATTATTATTATTATTATTATTATTTGTAGTAGTAGTAGTAGTAGCAGTAGTAAATGCTTTTGTGTCTTTTGTGATGAGGTTATCTATGCAGTCAACGTTTGTATGATTTTATAACGAATTCCGTCAAATGTTTAGATTTCAGTTGCCAATGAAGTAAAGGGTTCACGAAAATCTCCAAAAGATTTAAGTAAAATTACCTTGAAGAACCCACTGTATATTTTTTTATAAGCGGTAAAATGATAATTAATTTTTTTTAAAAAACACCAAAATCATTCAGAAGACACACTGGGAATGGAGGGATGTTACCACCTGAGCCTGAATGAAACCCATTGTTCTGCTGGGAATCGCTTTGTCAGTGAAATAGAAGTCATTATGTTAATCGTATTGAATGCTAATTAACTGGGTGCGGGAGGATAGATTAATTACGTGGCTTAGTTTACAATGGAGTGACGGTTCCTTGAGAAGCCAGGGGTTGGTGCGGGGGGACGGCGAGGCGGTGGAATACAGTAGCAGTAATAATAGTAATTTAGCCTCAATGATATAAGTTATATTGGTCTTTAATGATGTGGACTGCACAATTGAAATGGGTTGATTGCACCCATTCCTTATGATGTGAATTGCTTGTAAGGTAATCGTGGCTCTCTCTCTCTCTCTCTCTCTCTCTCTCTCTCTCTCTCTCTCTCTCTCTCTCTCTCTCTCTCTCTCGGTTTTGTCTTCTATTGGAAACTGGTGAAAAAATTTCTCTCTCTCTCTCTCTCTCTCTCTCTCTCTCTCTCTCTCTCTCTCTCTCTCTCTCTCTCTCTCTCTCTCTCTCTTTTGGTTTTGTCTTCTATTGGAAACGGGTGAAAAAAAATTTCTCTCTCTCTCTCTCTCTCTCCTCTCTCTCTCTCTCTCTCTCTCTCTCTTTCTCTTCTTTTGGTTTTGTCTTCTAGGGTGAAAAAAAATTTCCTTCTCTCTCTCTCTCTCTCTCTCTCTCTCTCTCTCTCTCTGTTTTGTCTTCTATTGGAAATGGGTAAAAAAAAACTTCGATAACAGTTCAGAAGTTGTAGAAAAAAATCTCAAAACTTGTACTGCCTGAATGTTGCTTCATATACGCTCGAGCAATAGAATTTCATCAGCACCACAAAACTTTTCAAGTATAAAGCGATCAATAGTGGTCTCATTTGTTATAGGCGCTTGCAAAATTTAATTTTAAACATTTTAATGTCCTAGTTTATTTACTGTTTAATGTCTTACAGTCCTCTCTCTCTCTCTCTCTCTCTCTCTCTCTCTCTCTCTCTCTCTCTCTCTCTCTCTCTCTCTCTCTCTCTCTCTCTCTATATATATATATATATATATATATATATATATATATATATATATATATATATATATATATATATATATATGTATATGTATATATATATATAAATGATATATATAAATATTTTATATCTATAAATATAGAATTATTTTCTCTTAAAACAGAAGCCTCCATCAAATATAAGGGGCCTAAATGTGAAATGTATAAATATATATTTCAAAGACCAAACTGTTTTTCTCCTCAGGCAAATAGTCTCATTCACTGTTTGCCTGAGGAGAGAGATAGTTTGGTCTCTGAAATTTAGCCTTTATTTTCCACATTTTAATATTTCTGTGGGCTCCTTTTATATATTTATATATATATATATATATATATATATATATATATATATATATATATATATATATATATATATATATATATATATATATATATATATATATATATATATATATATATATATATATATGTATATCTCATATTAATTTCTCAATTCTTAATTTTTAATTGCTTTGTATGTTGCTCCAATAATGTTGCTCCTATAAACTAACATGCTCGTATGCGTATGTCTGTTGATATATTACCCAAGCTAGCGCTTGCTCCCCATTTAGTTTATTACTTAATGAAAAAATGTGTGAATGAAAGCTGTGTCGTGTTTTATGCAAATAATTGAATTGCAGGGAATAATTATCTCTTGTCACAATGCAGTTATAAAAGTCCTAGCCAAGGAACCTGTAAAATGTGACGTGTTAAGTACATCCATATACAGCGTGTCACGTCATCTATTTGCAATCTTTTCATGGGTAACCCATCCCCTTCGGTAACTCCCCCTATCAGTCTCATCATTCATGAACGCATGAGTATTTGTGAAGGTGTACGCCATCATTTATTCATTAACTCTGCTCCTGGAAGGGGCCAAGTACGTCAGTGTCGAGGTAAATGACAGTACTCGTGGCTGAAGGGTTTATACCCTCATTGTGATTTATCCGCACATCGCGTGCAACTCATTCTACCTGACTGGGTTATAAACATGCAACGCCGTTCAGTGGAAAGTTGTCTCCTATCCGTTCGCAGGTATTTGCAGATGCGTTCATTCATAACTCAACGTTAACTTGCTGCCCCTTCGTCAATTTTTTTGTTTTAACCGATAGAAATAACATTGTTACATCTGCTCATGCATTTTGTTTTTAAATCTGACGAAAGTTTAGACTTTATGCTATAAAATTGTCGTCTGAATATTCTCTGAATGACTGGAAGGTGTGTGGGTGCGTGTAGGAAGAGTCCATTCATTTGCTGAGCTTGATAACTCGGCTTACTATAAATAATTTTACTTGCAATAATAGATCTATTTCCAACACTTTCTCTTCACCGATGCTGTTCATAATGTATTGTAGAGCAAGGGTTTATTTTTTTTTAAAAAGAACTGGTGAATTATAATTTTCAGAAATTGAATGCAGTGTGTTATTTCCGTGCATGAAAGAAGCAAATCGACCGGACTGTAGCTAGGCTACAGTTGATTGTAAATTTGAATAAGACATGAGAAGTGTTCATGATTTATTTTCGTCTACTGATGATAGATAACGGGGGCTTGGTAGCAGCAAAGGACGGCAGAATTATTGTTGTTATAATGATTGTTATCACTGTTATGATGATCGAGGTAACGTAATGTCATTTATCAGCAGCTGGGAAATTAGTTGTACCTAATCACAAGGAGCTTAACAGAAAAGCTGTTTGTGAAAGACTAGCTCCCGGCTGTGGCAGCATCTTAATAGACCCTTGACCTTGAATATGACCTTGACCTCACTTTGCATATCGGCTTCATTAGTCGCGTACATGTGTCTAATATGAATCCTGTCTTTTTTGTGTTCAGAGATTAGGATGCTTTAAAAAGATGTAACCTTGGCGAAAGGGCGGAAATGTGCTGGTCAGACAGATTGACGGACAGAGGTTTTTATTTTTAGTTTTCTGAAAAGAAAACCGTTGTGCCGGCTTTGTCTTTCCGTCCGCACTTTTGCTGTCGGCACTTTTTTCTGTCCGCACTTTTGCTGTCCGCACTTTTTTCTGTCCGCACTTTTTTGTCCGCACTTTGTTCCTTCAGCTCTTTTTTCTGTCCGCACTTTTTCCTGTCTGCATTTCTGTCCTCCCCCAGATCTTCAAAGCTACTGAGGCTGGAGGACTGCAAATTGATATGTTGATCATCCAACCTCCAATCATCAAACATACCAAATTGCAGCTCTCTAGCCTCAGTAGTATTTATTTTATTTCAGGTCAAAGTTAGCCATAATCGTGCGTCTGGCAACGATATAGGCCAGGCCACCACCAGGCCGTGGTTAAAGTTTCATGAGCGGCGGCCCATACAGCATTATACCGAGAGGAAAGATAGATCTATTTTCGGTGGCCTTGATTATAAGCTGTAGCGGCTGTACAGAAAACGTCGAATGCGCCGAAGAAACTTCGGCGCATTCTTTACCTATTTTAATTTTACGTCTTGCTCTTCAACTCGGCTTGAGTGAAAACGAACAAAACTAGTTGCCAGCTGTGGTCATCGTCAGTGACCCCGTCACTTGTGACGTCAGATAACTGCTGTTCTGAGTGAGAGGGAAGTGTATATATAATGAAGGGAAGGAAAGCGCGAGGAGTAATAAAGTGCGTCAGACGCACTTGGTAATTGTGGTCAGAGAGCTGTATATGCTTTTGTTTTGCGTTACGCCATTCTGTGCTCTTCACGTCATGTTCACAGTACCTTCTAACTCTCTCCATTTTCCAGAATGCTACTCGACTTGGCGTCTGAATGGAATTGCTTGTCGAAAATAATCTCTGAGGACCGGGCGCCAATTTATTGGAATTTCTTAGCTGAACGGCCGGCTTTGTTGCCTCACATTGGCGAGGCCGTTTATTTTGATTGCTTGTGCTTGGAATGGTCGATATGCCGGGATTTTATTAGTTTTCCAAACGCTGAGATTTAATGAGATGTTGGTCATTTGGTTCTTGAAGTACTCTTAAGTGTCCCTTGATTGTTTTCGGGATGAGTTTACCCCGGGAACGTTTAGCATCTGTGATTGTCCAGTTCCGCTTTGATTGTGACAGTGCCAGTAGGGGAGCCTTCAGGGGAAAGCGTAAATCGTGAAGGATTTTCTTCTCGAGATTTTCACAAAGAGTTTTCCTCTGAATCAGTTGCTTCTTCTGCTACTACTGCTAATTTTCTTCTTCTTCTTCTTCTTCTTCTTCTTCTTCTTCTTCTTCTTCTTCTTCTTCTTCTTCTTCTTCTTCTTCTAACGTGCTTTTTCCCATTTTTTGTATGGGGTAAGCACGATGCCTTCTTTTGAAGGACTTTGATTTGGCTTTGGGGTATACTGCCTTAAAATGGAAAACTGCAATATCTGCAAAATTTTCGAAATTGAGATATGCCACCTGTTGGGCTCGTGAAACACTAATACACAAGTGACTGCAGTTTTAGAATGATTCTTCAGTGCTTTATTTAGGGAGTCCCATTTGCAGTATCTGCAAAGTTTTTGAAATTGAGATATGCCACCTTTTGGGCTCGTGAAGCACTAATACACAAGTTACTGCAGTTTTAGAATAATTCGATGCTTTATTTAGGGGGCCCCATTTGCAGTATCTGCAAAATCATTAGTAAGGCAAGGGTAAACTGCAGTATCTACCATTTTTCTCAGTTCTGTATATTTGCAGATACTGCATTCTTCCATTTTAGGTCAGAATACTACTGACGTTGTCGATGATTATTGTTGTTTATTGATTAAAATAATTATGATTTTCAAGAAAGTTTAAGGAGGTATAATTTGATTAACTTTATTCTTTAGCGATTGAGTTCAATACCATTTATTGTTAGATCTCGTGGAGTCAGTTCAGTCACTTACTTAAAGGCTAGAAGGACCTAAGGCCTAAGCATGACTGTCGGGTATTTGTATGAAAATTGTATGGCAACTATAATGTAAACCGAATACCGAGTATATTTGCAGCTATAATGTAAACCGAATACTGAGTATATTTGCAGCTGTAAAGTAAAGCGAATAACGTGTATATTTGCAACTATAATGTAAACAGAATACCGAGTATATTTGCAGCTATAAAGTAAACCGAATAACGAGTATATTTGCAGCTATAATGTAAACCGAATACTGAGTATATTTGCAGCTATAAAACCGTAATACCGAATAACGAGTATATTTGCAGCTATAATGTAAACCGAATACCGAGTATATTTGTAGCTATAATGCAAACCGAATACCGAGTACATTTGCAGCTATAATGTAAACCGAATACCGAGTATATTTGCAGCTATAATGTAAACCGAATACCGAGTATATTTGCAACTATAATGTAAACCGAATACCGAGTATATTTGCAACTATAATGTAAACCGAATACCGAGTATATTTGCAACTATAATGTAAACCGAATACCGAGTATATTTGCAACTATAATGTAAACCGAATACCGAGTATATTTGCAGCTGTAAAGTAAACCGAATAACGAGTATATTTGCAGCTATAATGTAAACCGAATACCGAGTATATTTGCAGCTATAAAGTAAGCCGAATAACGAGTATATTTGCAGCTATAATGTAAACCGAATACCGAGTATATTTGTAGCTATAATGCAAACCGAATACCGAGTACATTTGCAGCTATAATGTAAACCGAATACCGAGTATATTTGCAGCTATAATGTAAACCGAATACCGAGTATATTTGTAGCTATAATGCAAACCGAATACCGAGTACATTTGCAGCTATAATGTAAACCGAATACCGAGTATATTTGCAGCTATAATGCAAACCGAATACCTAGTATATTTGCAGCTATAATGTAAACGAATACCGAGTATATTTGCAGCTATAATGTAAACGAATACCGAGTATATTTGCAGCTATAATGTAAACCGAATACCGAGTATATTTGCAGCTATAATGTAAACCGAATACCGAGTATATTTGCAGCTATAATGTAAACCGAATACCGAGTATATTTGCAGCTATAATGCAAACCGAATACCGAGTATATTTCCAGATATAATGTAAACCGAATACCAAGTATATTTGCAGCTGTAATGCAAACCGAATACCGAGTATATTTGCAGCTATAATGTAAACCGAATAGCGAGTATATTTGCAGCTGTAATGTAAACCGAATAGCGAGTATATTTGCAGCTATAATGTAAACCGAATACCGAGTATATTTGCAGTTATAATGTAAACCGGATACTGAGTATATTTGTTCTATCCAACGAGAAAAACACCGTTTTAGCGGAGTATCGTAAACTGAAGTAAGTTGCTGGTTAAAAAACAGGAGGGTGGAACAGATGCATCAGCATCCCCTTCGCCATGCCGAGCATTCGGACTGAGGACGAAAAGTGAAAGGAACCAGGATTAGATCCCATCTCTCTCTCTCTCTCTCTCTCTCTCTCTCTCTCTCTCTCTCTCTCTCTCTCTCTCTCTCTCTGTGTGTGTGTTTTCGGTGCCTTTCGACTTCAGTCTTCGATTCTTGTTTAATTTTATGATTTTGCTGTTGCGATCACTTCAGGTTATCTGCTGTTCTGGTATCACCTTTCACCAAGGTCTGATGATTATATATATATATATATATATATATATATATATATATATATATATATATATATATATATATATATATATATATATATATATTTTTTTTTTTTTTTTTTTTTTTTTTCAGTGTACTCTGAAAAGGCTACGCATTGGTCTTATTTTTCTTCTTTGCTCAATCCTTATTTTATTCTTATAGTTGTAGAAGACGATCGAACTTTTTGACATTTACTTAGTCTTTATCCACCCTGTTCCCTGTACCAACACCTAATCCAGCATATTCTTTTTGACTTCCTTTTCCCAAACATATTATGAATCTGCTTGGGAAACAATTTCCAACAATCGAGGCCTTTCTAG
>NC_089777.1:10908697-10911197 GCF_040412425.1 Macrobrachium rosenbergii | reverse complement strand
CCTCATCCTCTAACCTACCTGAGTAGTTTCTGCTGACGCTGGTGCTTTGTCTCACCTTACACGCTACTGGCTCGCGTTGGCCCTCAGTTTTTTTGTTTTATGTAACAGAAAGCCGTTGAGATGGCTTTGTTTGTCCGTCAGCGCACTTTTGCTGTCCGCCCTGAGATCTTGAAAACTACTAAGGCTAAAGGCTGCAAATGGGTTGTTGATCATCCATCCTCCAATCATCAAACATAACAAATTGCAGCCCTCTAGTCTCAGTAGTTTTTATTTTATTTGAAGTTAAATTTAGCCATAATCGTGCTTCTGGCAACGATATAGGACAGGCCATCAGCGATGTTTCAAGTTTCGATACAGCGCATTTTTTCTGGCTTGTTTATATTCGCCGAAGAAATACGCATTTTTACTTGCATTCACCCTCATCTTCTCTCCTAAATACAGTTTCCGCGCGTTCCCCCTCCTCCGCCATCTTTGTGATTGGAGCATTATTAAAATTGATTTAAGTAGAATTGTCAGGTAGACTTCAAAACTTGTGTCGATGCTTCCGTGCCACCACTTTGCTTCGTCATGAAAATCAAGGCAAACTTCCATCGACTTCTGTCAGAAGATAATCTCACGGAAATTATTATCATAAAGAGATATGCGGTGTGAAATTCGCATCATGAGGTGCATTTGTTTTCGAAGTGTAAAATGTCGTGACATTCCTAAGACGAGATTTTTATTCAGTGAATAACACGTGAGCATTCCATTAATATCCATGATTGCAAGACGCTCTTTTAAATCTTCAAGTGGGGAAAAAAATTCTGTTATTACTTACTAATATTTTTATTTGTTATTGTAATCATTTTCGAATCTCCTCGGCAAGAGTGCAAGATTCTTGTCTCTGAGGAATCCCAGAACAACCTCGCATGCAGTGATCGATAGAGATGTTGAAAATGCTCGTGTGTTTTGAAATCTTCCGTTCACTCCAGAAGACCTTTTTTTTTTTTTTTTAAGTCTTTCATTTCATCTTTTTGATGCAAAGGATTTGATAATGATGAAAGTAAAGTTTGTTTAGCTCAAGCATTTGGACTCCGTCTCATTACCGTCATCGCGAGCGGGCCGGGCCTTTTCTGAAAATTAAGCCATCGATTTTGCTCCCGATGGAGAGAGCATGCAGGTCGCATTTCCAACCACTGCTACCCCTCCCCTACCCCCTCCACCCCTCCAGTACCATCTCAATACAAGGGGATCGATTTAGCGGTAAGTGAAGACATGAAATGTCAAGGTCAGTTTGGAGGGGGAGCTGAGACGAGGTCTATTTTTAGTAGCCTTTTGTCACGTTTTGGTTTTCTGTAAAAGAAAACTATTGAGGTGGCTATTTGTCTGTCCATCCGCGCTTTTTCTGTCCGCCCTCAGATATTAAAAACTGCTGGGGCTAGAGGGCTGCAAGTTGGTATGTTGATCATCCACCCTCCAATCATCAGTCATACCAAATTGCAGACCTTTAGACTCAGTAGTTTTTATTTGATTTAAAGTTAAAGCTAGCCATGATCGTGCGTCTGGCACGTGTGTAGGTGCCAACAAGACAGGCCAACAACGGAGCTTGGCAGCCCTCTAGCCTCAGTTTTGGTTTTATTCAGAGTTAAAGCTAGCAATGATCGTGCGTTTGGCACCTCTATAGGTGCCAACAACCCAGGCCACCAACGGCCCGTGGCTGAAAGTTTCATACAGCATTATACGCTGTACGGAAAACTCGATTGCACCGAAGAAACTTCGGCGCATTTTTTGCTTAGTTTTTTTTTTCATGCCACTTCGTCACGTGATTGCAATGCGATTCTTAACGCGTGGGATTTTATCAGACTGATCTGTGATCCAGGAGGGATTAGTGAAGAGTTGTCCGGTTAGGGTTTCTTTTGTTTTGTTCATGAAGGTGAGAGTAGAATACGTATGTGAATCCTTTCGCCAGTGTCTGTGTGGTAACTCGCGGAAAAAAAAAATTGGACCGGACTTGGTGGAAGTATTTAAAATTTCACGCCCTGGGTGCCATCAAGCTCATTGTAAAATGAAGGACTTTTAGCGGTCTGGGCAAGTTACTTATTTATATTATATATATATATATATATATATATATATATATATATATATATATATATATATATATACAATATATATATATATACATATATATGTATATAATATATATATATATATATATATATATATATATATATATATATATATATATATATATATATATATATATATATATATATATATATATATATATATATATATATATATACATACATACATACATACATACATACATATGACTGAATTGTGTATCCTAATTTAAATTTTTTTGTAGGTACTAATGATAGTCTATGAGCTACGAGTACACTTTCAGACTTGCCGTCGTCCAGCCGGAGCTAACCCTTATTAATATAAGTGTGTCCAATGACGTGATGGTACTTAACGTCCCTAGGGTCGGTACTTGTGGTGTCTACCCTTTTATATC
>NC_089777.1:10888697-10903697 GCF_040412425.1 Macrobrachium rosenbergii | reverse complement strand
TGTGTGAGAGAGAGAGAGAGAGAGAGAGAGAGAGAGAGAGAGAGAGAGAGAGAGAGAGAGATCCCACATTTAAAGGTTCTGATTTCCCAACACGAAATTTTTGGACAGGATTACATACCTTATATACGAAATTTTTTTCTGTCGTGTGAGAGAGAGAGAGAGAGAGAGAGAGAGAGAGAGAGAGAGAGAGAGAGAGAGAGAGAGAGAGAGAGAGAGAGAGAGAGAGAGAGAGAGAGAGCTTTTTTGGGTGGGATTGCATACCGGTTTCAGCACTCATAAACCGAGGCCTTTGGTTTGTGAAACTTGTTCTGCTGTTGCATCAGTTTGATAGTCAGAAGTGAATAATGATCGATCCTCATATAAACAGCATCAGCGTTTACCGTTTACATCATGCGTCAGCAACAGTCATTTTCGATCGAAAACGTTTGCACATGCGCACATGGCCAATAGATGCCCTTGCTTCCTCCAAAGAAAGGTTGCTGTCGACTAGTACGAAGAGACCGAGAAGTTTCTGAATGGACATAAGATTTATAGATTAATCTCGAATGAAAGCGGCATAAGATTATAGATTAATCTCAGATGAAAGCGGCATAAGATTATAGATTAATCTCAGATGAAAGCGGCATAAGATTATAGATTAATCTCAGATGAAAGCGGCATAAGATTATAGATTAATCTTAGATGAAAGCGTCATAAGATTATAGATTAATGTTAAATGAAAGCGACATAAGATTATAGATTAATCTCAAATGAAAGCGACATAAGATTATAGATTAATCTCAAATGAAAGCGACGTAAGATTATAGATTAATCTCAAATGAAAGCGACGTAAGATTATAGATTAATCTCAGATGAAAGCGACGTAAGATTATAGATTAATCTTAGATGAAAGCGACATAAGATTATAGATTAATGTTAAATGAAAGCGACATAAGATTATAGATTAATCTCAAATGAAAGCGACATAAGATTATAGATTAATCTCAAATGAAAGCTACATAAGATTATAGATTGATCTCAAATGAAAGCTACATAAGATTATAGATTAATCTCAAAAGAAAGCGACATAAGATTATAGATTAATGTTAAATGAAAGCGAAGATTATAGATTAATCTCAAAAGAAAGCGACGTAAGATTACAGATTAATCTCAAATGAAAGCTACATAAGATTATAGATTAAAGTTAAATGAAAGCGTTTCCTAAGAAGGATGAATTTCCTTGGCAAGTGGAACAATTTGAGCATCTGGCAAGAGCAAATTGCAATTTTCCTTTCGGTTTGAGAATTGCTCAGAATATATGACCTTCGTTTTTGTGGTGTTCCGTTTTTCGATTCGTTTTGTGCCGCGGAACCTGTTTCAAAATACATTTCATGAAATCGCTGAAAACTGTTTATTTTTTGTTTTCATTTTTGTGACATAGAAAGCGAAAGTACAGCGGAAGTCGATGTGATTGTCGATGAATTTTGGACATTTTTTTTTTCTGGTAAAAAAATATCGTTGTCGTTCATTTCTGCGCTGGGTAATCCAAATTTAATAAAAGGCTTGCATGGCGGTGAATTCCGGGCAGTTTTTCGAAAAATTTCCATGCGATAAAACTAATTTGCTTTTAGTTTAGGTTAGAGTGCATGGTTTTGGAAATTCAATACCACTTGAAATGTGATTAGTAAAAACCCATAAATTGAGGTTGATTGTAAACCTTTGAGGTTGAGGTAATTGATGTAATCTTGATTAGTCTACAAAAATTTAAATAATTTGATAGTCTGTAAAAATTTAAATAATTTGATAGTGTAAAAAATTGAAATAATTTGATAGTGTATAAAAATTTAAATAATTTGAATAATTTGATAGTCTACAAAAATTTAAATATTTGTGTAAAAAATTTAAATAATTTGATAGTTCAAAAATTTAAATAATTTGAATAATTTGATAGTCTACAAAAATTTTAATAATTTGATAGTGTAAAAATTTAAATAATTTGATAGTGTTCAAAAATTTAAATAATTTGATAGTCTACAAAAATTTAAATAATTTGATAGTGTAAAAAATGTAAATAATTTGATAGTGTAAAAAATTTAAATAATTTGATTAGTTTAAAAAAATTTAAATAATTTGATAGTGTAAAATTTAAATAATTTGAATAATTTGATAGTCTACAAAAATTTTAATAATTTGATAGTGCAAAAATTTAAATAATTTGATAGTGTAAAAAATTTAAATAATTTGATTAGTTTACAAAAATTTATAGTAAAACAACTTGAAAGCAGACCTTAGAATCATAGTTGGTCACACTGAGACTTAGGATGCTGGAGGTAGTATAACAGTAGTAATAGGAACAATATTTGCAAATTGTTTGTCTGAGTAATCATTTACAACCTCCAAAAGGCTGGAGGAGTGTTCCCTTCGGACACGTTGCTAGAGCAAGGCGAATATCAGCTGTTTGAGTAAGTGTTTCACTTTAATTCTAAAATGAAAGATAATATGCTCTCTCCATTTAATGAGAGGGGCTTTATAGTTTTGCAGAATAGATAATTAAAGAGCCAAGTGTCTCTCTCTCTCTCTCTCTCTCTCTCTCTCTTACTGTTGTTAATGAATGGAACATTGCAAGTAGAACAAAATCTCTCTCTCTCTCTCTTCTCTCCTCATTTTTCTCTATTATTAATGAATTTCACTATTTTTAATCAATGGAGCATTGCAAGACTAGAACAAGACTCTCTCTCTCTCTCTCTCTCTCTCTCTCTCTCTCTTCCTCTGTTTTCACTATTTTTAATCAATGGAGCACTACAAGTAGAACAAGACTCTCTCTCTCTCTCTCTCTCTCTCTCTCTCTCTCTCTCTCTCTCTCTCTCTGTGTGTGTGTGCGTGAAGAAACCTTCCCCGAAAAAGGTCAGTATAAGTATGAACCTCGGGGAGGTCCATTCTTCTTGAACTTTTCCTCCTTAGAGGTACTAAAGGGCAGCAAGCGAACGCTTGAAAGGGTTACTCCGTGAGATTGGGTGCCAGAGGCGCGAACCACGACCTCTCCAGTTATTGGCATTAAAGACAGGGGACTAATAAAAGCGATGATTCCATGACTTTCTTGTTCGTTCTTCAGATTTAGGGAAAGGCGTTGCTGAAGTGCATTAAGGAAATTATATTTTTTGGTTGTACTAAGACGTCGAAGGTCTAATTATATACAGTATGTAACACATACTGTATATACATTTATGTATATATGTATGTAATATATATATATATATATGTAGTTATGTATGTGTGTATATATATATATATACATAAAAACTATATATATATATATATATATATATATATATATATATATATATATATATATATATATATATATATATATATATATATATATATATATATATATATATATATGATATAAAGTATTGGTTTGTTACAATTGTCGTATTAATTGTTGGGAACACTGCTATTGTGCGTAGTGTGTGTGTGTGTGTGTGTGTGTGTATGTGTAAGTGTATTTGTTAAGAATGGGTGAGAATTATTTACATTGTAAGTACAATTTGTCTTATGCAGTGAAAATTGGAAACTTTTGTAACGCACAATACTCAACACATAGAACTTTTATTCAATAAACTTGGCCTTGTTGGAATTATTGAAAGACAACGCAATTTTCAGAGTCACCCAAGAATTTCGTGAGGAACTAAAAGAGACGGATGATTGCGTTAGAAATTTTAATGCCATTTCACGTGAAACTTAATGGCCACGAAAACGCTGTGATTCCTCGTCAGTCACACATCAGTCAGGATTATGAAATAGCCAGCTGCGCTAATTTTCGGATACTTGAGAGCTATTCTCAGTCATAAAAGAAGTGGAGTTTTCAACCAATTTTGAGATGTTTTCCTCGCTGCCTTGGCATTATATAATACTCTTTCCCCTTTTCACAACATTACAGATAATCGTACGTATCTACTTAACAAACTTTAATATTACCGGTTGTCGTAATTAGCCGATCAGCGAATTAAATAACAGTAGTGGTAATCGTCAAAGTAATTTGCAAAGAAGATTCCCTCCAACACGCGTGTTTCATAGAGGTCAGTTTATGTATATCGAGAAACGTGTTGTAGGCTAGCAGTGGAAGGTTCGTATCCGACACTAGGGAGTTCAATGAGCCATGAAATCGTCAAACGCCTTGATCATTGAACCTCCTCTGATCAGGGCTAAACCCTTTTGGGAATACTACGACAGACATGAGACTGTACCCAACGTTTGGGCGTCATTCCAGATGCTCGATAAATACGAAAAGACATCTGGGATGCATTGATCAGCTGTTCAAGCTTTCGAGCCATTAGTATTTTCTTCATGTTTGTCATGAAAATTCGCCTTTATAACAATTAGTAAGAGAAGTCACCGTCATGTTATTTTGCTTTCGGAGTTCATGTACGTTTGTCATCAAAGTATATTAAGGCAAATCTCCAGTTGCTATAATTTAATAGAAAGGGTGAGTATCCCAAATTCAGAGCGATTTGTCTCTCTATCTTCCTGACTCTAGTTACAATGAATTTTTATCATGAGAGTGGCATTTTCACTCGCATCTGACCTATATTGGTCCGCTGGTATAGTGGTTAGTGTCGTGGCATGCCACTGAGATGTCGCGGGTTCGCGTCTCCCCCGGGGCGATGTAAAATCACTGGCTCTGGATGATGATCAGTTACTGCTGCAGTGTTGGAGGGGTCCGCGATGGGAGATTGAAACCTACATTTTTTGAAAGCTTGAGTTTCAAGTCAGTGGCCCCTTTGGTGTGCTGGTTCCATGTAAATACGTGTCATCTATTGAAAAAAAAATAGTAATAATAATATCTCTCTATCACGGGAGTCGTGCGGAAATAATTGATAGATATCATCAAGTAATCAACTTCAGTGTTGTCTGTGGTACGCTGAAAGCGAGATATGATCCAGCCTTGAATTGATACTCTGTCCCCAGGCCAAACTGTCCAGCTTAATCGTCTCTGCGTCTCCGGAATGAGTTTCATGTACGAGACTTGCTTACAGGGTACGAGTTCCCGACGTGTTCCGTTTATGATGACATATATTTCCTTGTATTTTCAATGTATTTATAAGTTGTTAGTTTATTTTTTTCCCATTTTAAATTATTTGAATTGTTTGGTGAATGATTTCTTGTTCGTCGGAGTGGTTATTTTTTTATTATGTTGTTTGTAGGGCATTTAAATATTTGATTAGGTTTGTGTTCGCTTAACTTGTGAAGAGAAGTATCGCATTTATATTTTTCGTTTATGAATTTACACTGATAATAGTATCTATAATTAATGTACAGTACATTCTTGCTATTATGAAAAATAGTTTTCATTATTTTGTTGTTTCTGTTTATGAATAATCGAAATTTTTTTTATAGTGTGCAAGGAACATACTTGACCCCAATTTCATGTTGGCAAGGACGTCACAACAAGACCGTATATATGAATGCTAGAAAAATAAGCGGAAGATGAATTAAATCGGTGTGATTTGATCATTCTGGGTCGTCTTGAACCATCTAAGGTCTTTTTGGCAGATTAGATGTATTTTTTGCTCGCCATTGATTGTGCTTTTTAAAAATATTTATTTTTTCTGGCTTTATGTGTGTTTTTAACCTATATATATATATATATATATATATATATATATATATATATATATATATATATATATATATATATATATATATAAATTATATATATATATAATTATATATATATACACACATCTATATATATATATATATATATATATATATATATATATATATATATATATATATACATACATATATTTATAATATATTGTGTTTGTGTGTCCATGTATGTGTGTATGTTTATAAACCTGATTAACATCGTAAATAAAGACATGTAGATGAATGGGCGTTTACAGTTAAAAGTATTGCAGATAAACAAATAATAGTCTGAGAGCACATACAGTTCCTTCCTAAGAAAATCTTGTTTATGCAACTGCAACTTGACACAGGGTATTGGCGTAGGTTGAGAGAAGGGATAGGAAAATCCGCGTCTGGCGTTGGGAGGGATTTAACCCTTGCCACTACGCCACTGCCCAAATTGCCTGGATCACCAAGTGTCTTAGTTCTGGGGAAGCTTCCGGTTTATTTCACCCATGAAGGTTGATGTCATGTTTTAATTTCCCATTAGATTATTTTTCCATATATATATATATATATATATATATATATATATATATATATATATATATATATATATATATATATATATATATATATATATTTTTTTTTTTTTTTTTGTATTTTAGTCTCTGGAGATGTAAGCAAACTGCGTGTCTGGCGCTCAGTGTGAACTGCAGATGGTAGTTAGTCAGAGAACTGTACAGCTGGAATAGATTGATGTTGAGCAACTCTCTCTCTCTCTCTCTCTCTCTCTCTCTCTCTCTCTCTCTCTCTCTCTCTGTGTGTGTGTGTGTGTGTGTGTGTGTGTGAGTGTGAGTGTCTGGAAACATTATTTTAAAGATGTCACCAACAAGACAAATGGTTTTGCTCAGTATGTGTTCACAAAAATTGCCCATTTTACAGTGGTGTATTTTGCAATTTTACTTGGGTGTATTGTGATTTTGCTATGCATTTTGAGATCAAGGGGCTGCTCAATCCATTTTTATTTACTCGTTCAGTTTTTTTTTTTTTTAATATGGAGCTCGACAGTCGATCGCCTTTCACCCCAGCGTCCGAGTTTCCAAATTTGAATAGGGACCTTATGAAGTTTCTGACGGATTCGTGCCAGCCCGAATAGGTATATTGTTTTATCTGTATGAAATTTTTCCTTAAGCAAAGTATGTTTAGTTTGCTTTCGATACATTATCTCTTCTGGAATCAGACTCACACACACACACACACACACAATTGATTTTATGTTATAAAAAAGTGACTTCTGTGTTTGGGGATATATATTTGTATTATCAGTATTTAATTCATTTTTCGAATTGTGTACGGTTGCCTTACTTCTGAGCTAACTATTTCGAATGAATGAATTTGTTACATTTGTTTTTTTAATATTTGGTAATCTTGTGATTTTGTCTCGAATTTTTTTTGTACTGGGAATTATGCCGATGTCAAATATTGTTATTAAAGTCCTGTGGCTCATATTTTTATAACTAATTTTGACCATCTGTTCATTGTGCTTTTTCGTAGAAGTTGCTCAAGTAAATGATTTGAGGAAATCATTTATTTTGTGTACTTTTAGCATCATGACAACGCAAAACGGAGAGTGATAAGAAGGATGCAGGATTAAAGGAACCGGGAAAACAGCAGTAGGAAGTGAGTTCTAAAGCATGGAAATATGCGGAAGAGAGAAAGCAGATATCGAAAGAAACAAAGTTTTTTTTTTAGCTACGGGGGTTGTGCTTTCAGCGCACATCACGCGGTGCACTGTAAGCATTATTTGGGTTTCTTTACAACGTGCCTTCGGCCCCTAGCTGCAACCAATTTCGTTCTTTTTACTGTACCTCCTTTCATATTCTCTTTTTTCCATCTTACTTTCCACCCTCTCCTAACAGTTGATTCATAGTGCAATTGCGAGGTTTTCCTCCTGTTACACCTTTCAAACCTTTTACTGTCAATTTACGTTTCAACGCTGAATGACCTCATACGCCCCAGTGCTTGGCCTTTGGCCAAAATTCTATATTCTATTCTATATTCTTTAGTTTTAGTTTGCTGAATTGAATATTGAAGGTTTTGACGTCTTTTTTATTTTGTGTGGCGGCTTGGCCATCTCATGTGCCATTGTTAGTCACCTCACGCATTCTGGTGGCCGTATATCCAGTTTTCTCAACCTTTGGTCTGGACCATTGCAAGAACAGTGTTTCTCGAAGTCTAAGTAAAGATAACATGGCCCATTAGTTACCTGTCACTTTCCATTTTCCAGTATTACTCTGACAAATATGTGGAGAGTGTAATAGCCAAATTGCTCGTGTAATGGTGATGGGGATGTCATAGCTATACATTTTCCAGCAACATAATATTCCAGGAAAGTTTAGTTTAAGAATGTATATGAGTATACGGCTAAGCTGCTTGTGGGTGTTAGATAATGATTCTCTTCATGTTTGTTGTCGACCTTTGCACTGAAAAAAAAACAAAACTGAGTAATGCGTAGCTTTGTGAGCGTTATTTTTTCCTCTGTAATTTATTCGACGAGGGGGGGATGTGGCCAGCACTATTGAATTTGGGCGGCGTTCTTTCCCCACAGGGAAGAATTACGCAGCGGGTCATTCGTTGTGTGTGATGTGGATCATTTGGCGGTGCTGTCGTTATGTGTTGCTTGATATTTTTGTGTGGACATGTTTCCACGTTTCGATTTTCGGCTGTTTTTTTTTTTTTTTTTTGATTTCTGTTCATTCGTTACGTGTGTTTCAGTGTTTTCCGTTCAGGTGTTAAATTCATATATTCAGTAGCTTCCTTTTCATTATTCTATAATTCACCGCCAGGATCCATGTAGGAATAATTTCGATTGGACTGAGAGAGAGAGAGAGAGAGAGAGAGAGAGAGAGAGAGAGAGAGAGAGAGAGAGGAGGGAAACGGAACGAAATAATGATGATTGATTAATTACCCCTCCGGGCAGCATCCCGAGAGGCATTCACTATAAATTATGTGATTGATGAGACATGCTACACAAAGCAATTCAGAAATTGCTCTCCGTACGATTCCGATGGAGTTCGTTCTCGATTGTGACGCCAGATAACTCTCAATTAATCAATCAATCAATCGTTCTTCTCGAGCTGTTAGGCCTTCGTGGTCCTTTATTGATTTAGAGCCATTTATCCTCCGGATTCATTTTTAATTTTGTGAAAAGAATACTATCGTGCCGGGCTACCTGTCCGCCCGCACTTTTTTCTGTCCGCACTTTTTCTGTCCGCCCTCAGATCTTGAAAACTGCTGAGGCTAGAGGGCTGCGAATTGGTATGTTGATCATCCACCCTCCAATCATCAAACATACCAAATTGCAGCCCTCTAGCCTCAGTAGTTTTTATTTTATTTAGGGTTAAATTTAGCCATAATCGTGCATCTGGCAACAATATCTAAGGCCGCTGCTCATACAGCATTATACCGAGATCACCGAAAGATAGATCTAATTTCGGTGGTCCTGATCATACGATGTACAGAAAACTCGATTGCGCCGAAGAAACATCGGCGCATGTTTTACTTGTTGTATTTTACTGCTATACGGTTGTAAGATTTCTATAGTGGATAAAAACCTAGTTTTCTATATGTTTCATAAACATTATATATTTATTATATCTTGATGTATAGTTTCATTTTAATTACTATTTAAATATTTTTCATACTTCCTCAATTTATATCGCGTTCACAGACATGTTTTTTGTACTTGTCGAAATTCACTTGTGTTGATTAACCTTACAACAAAATTTTGATTAAACTTGCAACAAAATTTTGATTATCCTTGCAACAAAATTTCGATTAACCTGACAACAAAATTTTGATTAATCTTATAACAAAATTTTGATTATTCTTACAACAAAATTTTGATTAACCTTACAGCAAAATCTAGATTAACCTTACAACAAAATTTTGATTAACCTTACAACAAAATTTTTATTAACCTTACAAAAAAATTTGGATTAACCTTATAACAAAACTTTAATTGACCTTACAACAAAATTCTGATTAACCTTACAACAAAATTTTGATTAACTTACAACAAAATTTTGATTACCCCGACAACAAAATTTTGATTAACCTTACAACAAAATTTTGATTAACCTGAAAACAAAATTTTTATTAACCTTACAACAAAATTTCGATTAACCTGAAAACAAAATTTTGATTAACCTTACAACAAAATTTCGATTAACCTTACAACAAAATTTTGATTAACCTTACAAAAAAATTTGGACTAACCTTATAAAAATTTTTTAATTAACCTTACAACAAAATTTTGATTAACCTTAAAACAAAATTTTGATTAACCTTACAACAAAATTTTGATTAACCTTACAAAAAAATTTTCACCCGTTCCTGTCCACCTCGAACTTCCACATATCCCAACTTTTGCTTCAAACAAGTAATAAACAAATATTATTCCTGTAGCCATTTCCTCTTCTCACCATTACGGCCACCACTTTGCATTTTCACCTGTGAAACTAAAGCATAATTTAACAAACTCTCTTCCTCCCCGTTTTATATTTCCCAAATGTGCTTGTGAATTATTTGGTAAGGGGTCGTTTCCGGTCCGAACTCCAGTTCCACGTGAGGGTTAGTACTAAACACGGCGAAACAGTGATTCGTCTACACTGTTTTGCCGTGTTTAGTACTAGCCCCTGGGATGTCAAATGTATTTCGCCGTGTTTAGTACTAGCCCCTTTGGGACCAAATGTCCTTAAGTGCCTTTTGCAAAGCTGAAACTTAGAAGAAATCTTCAGTTCTTTACATATATTTTATTTTTTATTGTGATTTAGTCCTAGCCCCCCCGGGGGGTCAAATGTATTTCACCGTGTTTAGTCCCTAAGTGCATTTTGCAAAACTGAAACTTAGAAGAAATCCTCAATTCTTTACGTATATTTTATTTTTTATTGTGGTAAATATTAGTTTTATATAGAAAATTAAAATTTTTTTTTAATGTTCGGACCGGAAACGAACATGATCCAATTATGTTTTGGGGACCATGTCTTTCCAGCTATTAACCTCCTTTCAAAATGTATGTCAGTTATATTCCCTCCAGTCTCATTAATTCACTGAACATCGTATCTGCATGCAAGCCTAAAGTAATGGTGGGATATCTGTCTTCGGGAATGTATGCGAGATAAAAGGTGAACGGCGCAGTATATGTGAAAGGGATTCGATATGCTGCTAATGAGCCATCAGTGTATTAGGGTCTGTATTTGCTGCTGTTGGGGAAGTTGTGTGTGCGTGTGTGTGTTTGTTTTATGTTATTGATATTTTTTTAGGGGTCCATCCACGAATCATCAGATAAGAGTATATGGCAATGACCAGTGACTTGGTTATTCTGGTGCCACTTTGAGGAGACTGGGCTTAACTTGATTATATATATATATATATATATATATATATATATATATATATATATATATATATATATATATTTATATATATATATCATGTATATATATATGCAAATATACATTCATACATATATATATATAGTATACATGTACATACATTATAAATAAATATATATATATAATACATACATATACTCTCTAATGCAAGCATAGAATCCAAAGACACTGAACATAACTCATACACTTTCATTTTAAAAGTCTTCGTTTCCTAATGCATCCATATATCTTTTACTCGTAGATCGATCTATTTTATTATTTTCCTACACATTTCTTCGTTCATCGTAATTGTTTTATCTTGCTATGGTGCTGTCCAGATAACTCATTAATTTTTGGCCACGATCAGCCCTTACTTGACATTCCTTCTCACATGCTGTAGTCATAAAATAGGCTGTTGATTGATTGATCGATTGATTTATAGATTTTAGGCACACATGCCAAGCACTGGGGCAACTAAGGCCACTCAGCACTGAAACGGAAATTGACAGTAAAAGGATTGAAAGGTGTAACAGGAGGAAAACCTCAAACCAGTTGCACTATGAATCAGTTGTTAGGTGAGGATGGACAGTACGATGGAAGAAAGAGAATATGATCGGAGGTACAGTAAAAGGAATGGAAGCAGTTGCAGCTAGGGGCCGAACGGACGCTGCAAAGACCCTTAAGTAATGCCTGCAGTGCACCGCGTGACTGACGTATTACAGATTCCGTTATTGAAAAATTTTTTCTCAATAAATAACGCAAAATCTTTGATTCAGTTTCTTTTATTTTGTTTTTATTTTGTTTCAGTTCCCAGTTACTGTAGTCTTTTTCTGCTTCTCTTTACGGATGACTGAGTGTGATGATGGGAAAAGCAAAGGGTTACCAGAAGCTGGACAGTGTCACTGTACGTCAGGAAAAAACTATTGCCCGCGTGGGTGGTGTGTTTCTAACTGAACTGACACCTACACATATACACACATTATATATATATATATATATATATACTTATTTATATAATCATACTGTATGTATACTGTACAGTATATATATATATATATATATATATATATATATATATATATATATATATATATAATATATATATATATATATATATATATATATATATATATATATATATATATATATATATATATATATACTGTATAACATATACATACATGCATATGCATACAACCATGCACACATATATATATGTGTGTATGTATGTATGTATGTATGTATGAATGTATGTATGTACGTATGTAGTTATAAAGTATATGCATTCATACAATTATGTAAATGATAATATAAATAAATAATGTGTGTGTGTTATATATAAATATATAAAATATATATAAATATATATATATATATATATATATATATATAAATATATATATATATATGTAATATATATATATATACATATATATATATAAACACACAAGCTACCCTTTTTATAGATGACAGTTTTAGCCCCACATATTTATTTTCACTCTCCCTCGCAATTGATGGGCGTTTGATGCTGTTCAGTAGCTAAGTCTCCGTTAATTGCATTTTGTACTTTGATCCCCGATATATAGGAACTAATACGGCCCGAGCCAAGCGGACTTGATTGGTGATGATTCAATTATCGTAACTTCATTCCAACCATTTTTCAGCTTCAAGTCGTTTTCCTTGCGACCTTTCTGCTTTTTTTATTTATTTTTTCTTTTAGTGACTTGTCGTGTGATAAGAGTCGCAGCTGAGCTAATTGAAAGATTTGTAATAGGATTTTTAGTTTTGTTGTAATGGAAGGTGATATTTTTTTATTTAATATTTTTCGTTCCTGTTCTGTGTTTGATTTTGGGAAAGTGAGCTGTTGCTTTTGATTGATCATTGTCATGTTTGCGTTAGACTGGTTTGCCTGAGTCAATTTGGAATTAACATAAAAACATTTATTTAAAAAACAGAATCGACAAATAAACCTTCTGAATGGGGAGGTTATAAATTTTAATCCTGACGATTCATGAAATATGATTTTTTTTCCATGAAGAGAAAAGAACAATGTTGTGGATTGCAGTGTTATTTTGCCATTCAGGTATTATTATTATTATTATTATTATTATTATTATTATTATTATTATTATTATTATTATTATTATTTGTTTTTTCTCTGATATCTATAGAGATTGTTTTTTTATGGAATTTTGGGTACAGGTAAATTTTTTTTCATGCATATAGCTTTGACCTTGACCAATTTTTCGTGGTTACTGGGCAGTTCAAAGGCAAATATCTTGTTAGTTTTCTGTAAAAGATTGTGCCGGCTTTGTCTGTCAGTCCGCACTTTTTTCTGTCCGTACTTTTTCTGTCCGCCCTCAGATCTTAAAAACTACTGAGGCTAGAGGGCTGTAAATTGTTATGTTGATCACCCACCCTCCAATCATCAAACATGCCCAATTGCAGCCCTCTAGCCTCAGTAGTTTTTATTTGATTTAAGGTTAAAGTTAGCCTTCATCATGTATCTGACACCGATATAGGACAGGCCACCACCAAGCCGTGGTTACAGTATCATGGGCCGCGGCTCATACAGCATTACATCGGGACCACAGAAAATAGATCTATATTTTCGGTGGCCTTGATTATCGCTCTAGCGGCTGTACAGAAAACTCGATTACGCCGAAGAAACTTCGGCGTATTTTTTACTCGTTTAATTGTAATTTTTAAGTAGGCTAATCACACATTCGTATGAAACTATTTCTGTTCATGTAGTCCTCATTATCAGAATAATTAAATTTCCCTTATTTGTCATTCAACAAATCGTGAAATTGTGATTTGTCCCTGTGGCTTTGGGTGTGATTTTTAATTTTCTGTGAAAGGAAACTATTGAAATGGCTAGTTGTCTGTCCGTCCGCACTTTTTTCTGTCCCCTCTCAGATCTTAAAACCTACTGAGGCTAGAGGGGCTGCAAATTGGTATGTTGATCATCCACCCTCCAATCATCAAACATACCAAATTGCAGCTCTCTAGCCTCAGTAGTTTTTATTTTATTTAAGGTTAAGGTTAGCTATGATCGTACGTCTGGCTACGCTATAGGACAGGCCACCACCGGGGCCGTGGCTGAATGTTTAATGGGCCGCGGCTCATACAGCATTATACGCTGTACAGAAAACTCGATTGCGCCGAAGATACTTCGGCGCATTCTATACTTGTTATTTTTTTTAGAGTCGTTGCTTATAACGCTCAATCTTGTGGTAAGATAAGTCCTATCAGTTGTTGCTCTCTCTCTCTCTCTCTCTCTCTCTCTCTCTCTCTCTCTCTCTCTCTCTCTCTCTCTCTCTATATACCTCCCGATGAAGATAAGGATGGAAGAAAAAATGAAATTAAATTAAAGGAACCGATAGACGCACCTCTTGAAAGTGTGGATATTATAGCAGCCAAAGGAATATCGCTTAATAAAATCCGCATCCCCCCCCCTCCGATGAGCAATAACAAAGCAATTGAGGCTTATGAAGATTAAGATCTCGTACTTCTTTTGCCAAATTATATTTTTCCGAGGGTAAACGGTTGCCATGTTCTTCCGTAGTATATGAGTGCGATTCTCAAGTCATTATTTTCCTTCTTCCAAGATTTAGTAGTAATGTCTGTTGTTCGTCTGGCTTTGTTCATCGAACGAGAGGTCTATCCGTCCGCACTTTTTCTGTCCGCCCTCAGATCTTAAAAACTACTGAGGCTAGAGGGCTGCAAATTGGTGTGTTGATCATCCACCCTCCACTGCGGTGGGAGGTTGAAACCATCACTCTTTGGAAGCTTGAATTTCAAGTCAGTGGCCCCCTCTGGTGGGTTTGTTCCATGTGAATAGGTTTCATCTACTGAAATAATAATAATAATAATAATAATAATAATAATAATATAATACAAGAAAGAGAAAGAGTTGCCCCGTTTTCAAACAAGCTGGACATTACTGATG
>NC_089777.1:10821197-10883697 GCF_040412425.1 Macrobrachium rosenbergii | reverse complement strand
ACGGGTCAGCCCCGCCCTTGGTTCCAGCCTCACGCCGCCAGGTATTTGACATAATTCACGGCCTCTCACATCCCTCTGGCAGAACCATGGCCAAGCTGCTCTCAAAAGTGTTTGGCACGGGTGCAGAAGGACGCCACGTCCTGGGCGAAACAGTGCCTGCAGTGCCAAACCAGCAAGGTGGGTCGTCACACGCAGTACGGGTATGCGAGTTCCCGCAGCCAGAGCGCCGCCGCCACATTCATGTCGACGTCATCGGGCCCCTTCCCCGTCAGGCGGGTCCAGATACCTCCAGACGGTGGTAGACCGCTGACAAGGTGGCCCGGCCACCTATGCAAGAAGCCACTGCCAGCGCGTGTGCCGAGGCCCTGCTTTCCAGTTGGGTTAGCCACTTCAGCGTCCCGGACCACATCACAACCTGTCCGAATTGTGGTCCGCCCTGGCTCAGCTGCTGGGGACCACGCACCACACCACCACGGCATACAACCCGGCTGCCAACGGCCTGGTCGAGCGGTTCCACAGATCCCTGAAGGTGTCCCTCATGGCCCGCTGCACCGCCGAGGACTGGAAACATCAGCTGCCGTGGGTCCTCCTCGGTTTGAGAACCACCCCCAGAGCCGACAGCACCCCATCCGCAGCCGAAAAAACCTACGGTGAGCCCCTCTTGGTCCCGGGCGAACTTGTGACAGAAGATCGCCACATCCCATCACTGCAGAGACTCCACGACGTGGCCGGCAAGTTCGCCCCTTGCAAGCGCACGTACACCGAGAGGTCGGCCACCTTCACACCGCCAGAATTGTCATCCGCCACCCACCTCTTCGTCAGGGTCGACGCCGTCCGCCATGAAGAACTGGATTAGATTGACGAAAGAACAGTTCGCTCATCTGTTAAACCTGGTGACACCTCACATTGAAAAAGCTGATACTAAAATGAGGAAAGCTGTGTCTGCTGCACAGCGATTGACCCTCACTCTTCGTTATTTAGCAACAGGTAGGCTATGTTACTTGAATTGTTTATGCCTAGACTAGGCTAATATATCCTAGGCTTGGTGTATTAATTAGGTTATGCATGAAAGATGCTGATCATTTTGTATCTGTACACTGTTCGTTTTTGGTTGCTATTCATGTTTGATAGATTCCTGTAGGAAAAAAAAGTAAGCTTAGTCTAGGCTGGTGTACATTTTTTGGATTTTCAGGGGAGGAAAGGACAAATTTGGTCTTGGCATAAGTTAGCCAAGGCCAAGATTAAGATTAAGGTATTCGATAAAATTGTACATAAGGCTACCCAGACTAGACTGCAACCTAATGGCAGGCATCAAAGTAGCCTAGGCTAGGTTAGTAAAGTATTACCAATCTCAAAACAACCACCTAACCTAACCTAGCTATACTGTCTATTAATTGGGTAACATAATTAAAAATAATTGCGTGTTTACACAATTTATAATAAAAAAAAAGTAAATTTTGTGGTTGCACTATTATATTTTAAACTTTATAATTGATGACAGTATGGTTATTAATTAACTGATAATTCCAGATAAGCTGTAGTACAATATGTCAAGGCAAAATGCAAGGTTTACAGTATGTACATTAGAATATATATAATTAGCCATAATCTGGTTTTCATCCTCATACCAGAGACATGTGCAGAGCCATATACAACATAATGAAAACAGAATATTTAAAACTTCATCAACTCCTGAGGAATGGAATGAAATTGTTCTGCATTATTTCCAGCAATGGAATTTTCCAAATTATAGCACTAGATGGGAAAAGGGTGTTAATGCAAAGCCCACACATTCTGGTGCTGGTTTCCATGATTATAAAGGTCATTTTAGTATGATCATGATGGCATTTAGTTGATGCATCTTATGTTTCCTGTATGTAAATATAGGTGCTAATGGAAGAGCCAGCAACGGTGGGGTTGGGATAGGTGTAGCCTAAAGGAAGCAATAGATAGTGAAGTTTTAAATATCCCATCATCATGTTGCTTACCTTTCACTGATAAGCAAAGCCCATATGTCATTGTTGGTGATGAGGCATTCCCAATTAAGCCCTATTTGATGAAACCTTTCCAGGAAGGGAATTAAACAAAGTAAAAACTATATTCAATTATAGGTTGTCAAGAGCAAGGCGCATATCAGAAAATGCCTTTGGTATCATTCAGTAGTATTTAAGGTGTTATCAAAACCTATCCAAACTTGTCCAAACAATGTAAAGGACATTTTGTTTGCTATAGTGGTTTTACATAATTCTATCCGTGCACAATCTAAGAATTTGTATGCACCTCTGAAATAAGAGAGTTTATCAAACAGTGGTTTGGATAGTAGTCCTGGACATGGCGGACGTAGTACCAGTGATGCCCAAAAATGTAAGGAACACATTAATGGATTATTACTTTAATAATGAAGGGGCAGTACCACTCCAAGATGAACGAGCCTATATGCACTAGTGGACATTTTCTCCCATATGCCTTTGAATATTTGCATTTGTATATACAGTAATCTTAAAATAAAATTCATTATTTGTTCAATTGCTATTATTATTTACTCCTCAGTACTTATAAGAAAGTTATGAAGAGCGATGTGGAATTTAAATATGTACCCTGCGATACCTGGAGAAACAAACCTGAAATTGCTTTAATCAACTTTATTACATAGAAAATGTTTAAAGCTGCATGACATCAATCTTGATTAGACTGAACTTTATTGTATACAAAATGTTTACAGCTACAGGAACTTGATTAGACTAGAAAGCCTGAGGTCTTACAGATCATGTATTTGAAATTCAAATTACCACCAGAGATTAAATACTGACAGAATTTAGCACCAAATTGATAACTACTGTTAACCTACTTTATCATCAGGTAAGCCATATTCCCCTCAGTTTCCAGGACGACTTGGGAAATCCTAGCTGCTGCAACCTTTGTCCATTTACTAGTAGGGACCTTATCCAAACCTCAACTGTTTTTCCCACACTGAAACCTAGGTCGTTAGGCGTACTGGTGTTGCCCAATTCTTGAGGGTTTGCAAGCATTCTTCCTCAAATGAATTTTGTAGCTTCCTGTTCTTACTACTGTTACTTGCTTTTTGGTTCTGTAGAGATGAAGTTGCGGAAGTTGCTGGTGCAACAGACCGATCAGAACTTCCATTAGAAAGGTCAAAGCTGGGGACACAGGTTGAGTTGAAGAACCCATTTTGACTTGACTCTCCGAATTTGAAATTCATCAAAAGTGTTTTGAGTAACCTCAATAACTAGAGGATTATCTATAGGATTTACCTGTAAATAAAAAAAATATATATATTACTCTATTATGAATAAGTTGATAACATAAACTGCTGTATAATGGATCAGTTTTAGGTAATGATGCATTAGTAATTCTGATAATTTAAGATTATGGAAGGGCAAGCATAATTCCCTTTACATAACTAAAAATATTAGATTTTTCTATTGACCTTACTGACCTAACCTTACACTTTTGCTTACCTGGGCCTACAGCAGGTTTATTGTGCAAATTTGATTCTTAAATGCCAAGTAATTATACCTATTATTAAACTGCTATGTAAATAATGTAATACACATATGTATATACTCTTACTTGTTCATTAATGTCACTGGAATATGTAGGTTGTGAAGCCACTGTATCATGTAAAAAGACATCAAATCAAACAATTCCCACTTGGAGCTTGGTTTACCACATGAACCACTTGGAGCAGCCTGAATTTTTTTATATTCATGGATGAAGTATCCCTTCAAATTACTAAATTTTGCCCACACTTGATCTGAAAGGGGAAAAACATATATTTAGCTTGATATAAAAATTATTAACTAATGAACTAAATATCTTTACAGAAATTATTTAGGTATATTAAATGTTTCATGCTAGGTTAGCATGATGTCCTCTTTCAGGGCATGGGTTGCAGACTTGCCTGCACGTTTAAAATCTTAGGTGAAGTGTGAAAATTAGGTTAGGATAACCCAAGCTCTCTAGGCTAATTAGTATACAGTCGGCAGTAGTTCAAACTAGGCTAGGAATAGCTTACTTCTAGACCAGCCTATATAGGTCTAGGCATAGCATTGCCGCTGAAAAATAGAATAGTCCTAACTTTATTTACACAACCTGAGTCAGGTTAGCCAGAGTCAGCCAGAGTCAGGTTCTGTAGCCTAGCCAGAGTCAGGTAACCAGTCTGTGTAGCCTAACCAGAGTCAGGTTCTGTAGCCTACCCAGTCAGGTTCTGTTGCCTAATAGCTACTAGCCTAAATGAAGCTAGAGAAGCACTAAAATATCACAGATTTGTGTTTATGTAATTTGATAATGCACACATGATAGCATAACGAGAGTAGACCTAGGCTATAAGACAATCTGATATTCCAGATATAGAGTAGCAGACTTCTACCTGTATGAAGGTCAGCAAGTTCCGAAACTTTTCCCCGAGTCGCTTGGTGATTTCTTCATAATTCTTCATCTTGAGACCTTTTTCATAGAACTATCATGCTTGCGGTCCCATAAGCACCGTCTCCCCCTCAAATCTTCTACCAAAACTGCTCTGATGACTGATGACCAAGCCTCCATCTTTCTCTTGATGTCTTGAAATGCGCGCCCTCCTCCTCCCAGATGTAAACAAACGATAAAGTCGACGGTAGAGTAGGGTAGAGGGAGGGAGTTGAATTCGATCGTTATCGCTTTCAAAATTCGTGACGACGACACTAAAAGTCGTCGTCAAAACATTAAAGTTGACGTCAAATTCAAAGTCAAAAATATTGCTATAGTGAGAGCGCCTTAACTGGGCAGGTGGGAAGATTTCACTGACATAAGCTACTAATAACTCTATAGAAAGAGATGGATAATATGGAAACAAGTGAATACACAAAATATTGAAAAAATCGTTGTGAGAGTAATTTCTCACGATGTAGATATTATATTCCTGATAACGATTAATTACTGCTTAGAGGCCACAATTAAAACAGCGTTACATCACACAGCACCTTATCTACACTGCATAGCACACCATTGAAATTTCCCGGGCTCCCGAGTCACGGACGCGCAGCAACATGCGCAATTACGGGACAACGAACATATTACACTGCCATATGCGTATGTCTGTGTAACACACACACACACACACACACACACACACATATATATATATATATATATATATATATATATATATATATATATATATGTATGTATGTATATATATGGATGTATATATTATAACTGCATTTGTGTAATCAAGGGACTCATGGCAACAATATAAATTGCCAAGTACTGCATTTTGTAGTAGGAATTCTTGCTTCAAAACTATCCATAACTCAAAACCAATATGTTTTTAGTAACTTTTTTGGTGCAACACAGCAATGAACGCTAGTGATTTAATACGCCTAAATTCATTTGATCACTGATCACATAAACAAATTCCACGTTCGGATACAAAGTGTAAGAGAACAGTATATTATGTTAGCAACTACCTGCCCGATGAGAGGGTATTTTTGAGCAGCAGGAGTGTTTTACAATATATGGTCCTTGGCTCCATGGGTGGAACTACTGTACCTTTGCTTTTGCAGTGGCACCGTTAAGTTTATTTGGAAAGATGGCAGATTTTTCAAATATAAACCTCTTTGCTGAAGTATTGTATTTTTGAAACAACACAATATTATCTGCGTACTTTTGCTTTTATGTATTTCATGATATCACGTCATTAATATCCTTTCATCGAGGTGTACAAAAACAAAAAGGTGATGTTTGATATATGAAATCTAACAAAAGCAGTGTGAAGAATAAATGTTATAAGCAAGGAGGCAGAAAGGGACGGTGGATTGACTCAAAATGTGGAAAGGCAATTCCCCCACATATTTTGGACATTGAAAAACAAGTAAAAAATGCGCCGAAGAAACGAGTTTTCTGTACAGCCGTTACAGCGTATAATCAAGGCCACCGAAAATAGATCTATCTTTCGGTGGTCTCGGTGTAATGCTGTATGAGCCGCGGCCCATGAATCTTAACCACAGGCCGGTTGTGGCCTATCCGATATCGTTTGCCAGAAGCACGATTATGACCAACTTCAACCTCAACTAAAATATAAAACTACTGAGGCTAGAGGGCTGCAATTTGGTACGTTTGATGATTGGAGGGTGGATGATCAACATACCCATTTGCAGCCCTCTAGCCTCAGTAGTTCTTAAGATCTGAGGGCGGATAGAAAAGTGCGGACAGAAAAAAAGTGCGGACGGACAGACACAGCCGGCACAAAAGTTTTCCTTTACAGAAAACTAACTGGTCCTGGATCGGAAACCTCCACAATGGGACCAGGGTAACACGAGGCTACATGACATGAAGGGAGTGTGTGTGTGTGTGTGTGGGGAGGTTGGGGGTTGTTGCAATTGGGCACAGTTGATGCACTAGATGGGCACAGAGCATATATAAATTTGGTAAACAGCCCGTTCTTGACACATGCTTGCGCCTTCTTAAGGGTACACGTTCTCAATTCATGAGAGCTATTATTTTTCTAAAACTGTTCTGAACTCCATTTCTTTTAATTCGTTCTTTCAAAACTTTGGACGTTTTCAGTTTCCTTGAAACAGTTAAAAACATATCGGAAAAATTAAACAATTGATATTTATCCATTTTCCATTACGGGGCAAAATGTATTTGTATTTATTTATTTTTTTTTTTTACAAATTCATACACTCGGCGCAACTCAACGTTTATTGGGATACCTGGTGTTCACGGTTGCATTACTTTACCAGATGTATGAAAGGGGAGCATCAGTTTCCACGAAGTGGTCTAGCATGCATTGGAATTACCATGCCGGATTCCCGTGTGGCTGGATAGCGGAAATTGCTCGAGAATTTCATTGGTATTGTGAGCCTTCTTGAAGATTGCTTTGCAGAGGGACCTTAGTTGTATGTATAAATTACGCAAACACGCATGTATACATACCTTATATATATATATATATATATATATATATATATATATATATATATATATATATATATATATATATATATGTATGTATGTATACATGTGTGTTTGTGCAATTTGTACATACAGCTAAGGTCCCTCTGCAAAACAATCTTCAAGAAGGCTCGCAATATATAAATCTTTAACCTTTGACCTTTAAGTGTGGATTAAAGGGAAGATATCGGCAACCCCTTTTATTCCTTTTACTGTGCCTCCGTTCATATTCTCTTTCTTCCAGCTTACTTGCCACCCTCTCCTAACAGTTGATTCACAGTGCGACTGCGAGGTTTTCCTCCTGTTACACCTTTCAAAGCTTTTACTGTTAATTTCCATTTCAGCGCCTAATGACCTCATAGGTCCCAGCGCTTGGCCTTTGGCCTAAATTCTATATTACATTCTATTGGTATTTCCCTGCGGCATTGACCCCAAAAGTAGACCCAAGGCAGCAGTTCTTAACCGTGGTTCAGGGGGGAAGACCCACCCGGAGCCAAATAGCTCCGGAATCGATGACCCGGCAAATGAGTTCCGATTGAGGTCGTTTGTCCGTTGAACAAACTTTAATGTTTTGGCCTTAATTGTATCTGAAGTGATCTTAATGACTGTTCCAGCCTTGGATTATTGCAAGGCCGTTGCCTTTAATAGAGGCGTTATTGGGATGAGTTGATTGCTGCGTATCTGTCGATGCCGTGCTCTCGATGCGTTGTGTGGATAGTCCAGATTCTCTCTCTCTCTCTCTCTCTCTCTCTCTCTCTCTCTTAGATAAAATATAGCACTCACTTTTGGTATAAAGTATACATGTACCATTCAGGTACAAAACTCTCTCTCTCTCTCTCTCTCTCTCTCTCTCTCTCTCAGATAAAATATAGCAATCCCTCTTTCGTATGAAAAAATAGCATTCATTGATGAAAACATCATCTCTCTCTCTCTCTCTCTCTCTCTCTCTCAGATAAAATATAGTAATAACTTTTTGGTATAAAATATATTCCATTCAGTTACAAAACTCTCTCTCTCTCTCTAAAAATATAGTAATCCCTTTTTCGTATGAAATAACAGCATTCATTAATGAAAACACCCCCTCTCTCTCTCTCTCTCTCTCTCTCTCTCTCTCTCTCTCTCTGTACATGTTTGTGTTATGGCTTTGTGTTCACATAAAAAAATTTTTCTTAGACTTGGAATCACTGTGGAACTGATCATATCTGCTTTCGATAAAACCCGGTGTGTTCAGGATTTCATAACGTAGAGCTTAGAATGTGAAACGCTGCCGCTGTATTTTTCATGTACCAGCTGACTTTTCACCTCCCAAAGTAATGCCTAGCAATTTCTTTCTCATGAAGTGGCCGAGATAGAACCGTGTAGTCATGTCCCTTACTGACTGTTCTCCAGATGAACAGGTGAACGAATGAATTATAAACATATTAGAAATATATAAGTAAAGTTTGAACATTTCTTATTTTTGTTGAAGAATAATTATTTTTGTATTTTCCTAGACAAAACTGTTCACCAGATAAAGAGATGAACTCATGAATTATAAACATATTGAAAATATATAAGTAAAGTTTGAACAATTCTTATTTGTGTCGAAGAATACTTATTTTTGAATTTTCCTAGACAAAACTGTTCACCAGATAAAGAGATGAACGAATGAATTATAAACATATTGAAAATATATAAGTAAAGTTGGAACAATTCTTAATTTTGTCGAAGAAATATTGTTTTTGCACTTTCGTTGACAAGATGCCTTGGGTAATAGATCTTACGAGATGAACGCAGGAATTATAAACGTATTGAAAATATATAAGTAAAGTTGGAAAAATTCTTATTTTTGTCGAAGAATAATTGTTTTTGTATTTTCGTAGACAAGATGCCTTGGGTAATAAATCTTACACATGTTACAAACTTTACATCTGTTATGAACGCTGTTATCTTTTGAAAACGGCTGTAATGCCACAGATTGCATCATACTGTAGATTAGATCGTCCCGAACGAACGGAAAACGCACAATGCATTCTCTTTACCAGTATCTGTTTCTGCAATCTGGCATGAAGGGTTCCTAATCTAATTCGGGTTTCGGTATGCAAAGCCCGGTCATATCCGCCCAGCCCCCGTTATTCGTTTTGACCGGGACTCCACGTTTGGATATTCATTCATTTTGGGAGCAAAATTAATTCGTGTCCTCTCGGGTATTGGTGCTGGCGTACAGGTCATTCCGTAATAATATGTAAATGTTGTGTGTATGTATTACTTGATATCGCAATCACGGATATATCGTTCTCTCTCTCTCTCTCTCTCTCTCTCTCTCTCTCTCTCTCTCTCTCTCTCTCTCTCTCTCTCTCTCATGTACATGTTTGTATTATGGCTCTTATGTTCACATAAAAAGAAAATAGTTTTCCTTAAATAGATTTGGAATCACTGTGGAATTGATTACCTCTCTCTCTCTCTCTCTCTCTCTCTCTCTCTTATGTACATGTTTGTATTATGGCTCTTATGTTCGCATAAAAAGAAAATAGTTTTCCTTAAATAGATTTGGAATCACTGTGGAATTGATTACCTCTCTCTCTCTCTCTCTCTCTCTCTCTCTCTCTCTCTCTCTACATGTTTGTATTATGGCTCTTATGTTCGCATAAAAAAAAATAGTTTTCCTTAAATAGATTTGGAATCACTGTGGAATTGAATCTCTCTCTCTCTCTCTCTCTCTCTCTCTCTCTCTCTCTCTCTCTCTCTCTTATGTACTGTTAGTATTACGGCTTTATGTTCACATAAAAAAATAGTTTCCCTCAAATAGACATGGAATCACTCTGGAATCGATTATATCTGCTTTCGATAAAACCGTCCGATTTGTTGAGATTACCATTTTTTTGGCGTTCCAAAATCAGAAATATTTGTGTGGTCGAGCTTTTCCAATTTCAAGTCGCCCTTAACCTTGAAAAAAAAAAGTCCTTCCACCCACAAGACACACTGAAAAAGGCTGACCACCTTCTGGGGATGTGACGTCATTGGAGCCCGTGGGTGACGTATGAGGAGGCGTGGCAAAGGAACCTTTACCTCGCTGATCCGCTGGTATAGTGGGTTAGTGTCGTGGCATGCCACTCAGATGTGGCGGGTTCGCGTCTCCCCCAGGGCGGTGATAAATCACTGGCTCTGTATCGTGATCAGTTATTGCTGCAGTGTGGGTTGTCTGCTGCGGTGGGAGGTTGAAACCAACTTTCTTTGGAAGCTTGAATTTCAAGTCGGTGGCCCCTTTGGTGTGCTTGTTCCATGTGAATTTGAAATAATAATAATAATAATAATAATAATAATAATAATAATAATAATAATAATAATTATATTCTCTGGAAGCTTGAATTTCAAGTCAACGGCCCCTGTGGTGTGCTTGTTCATGTGAATATGTTTCATCAACTGAAGTAATAATAATAATAATAATAATAATAATAATAATAATAATAATATTCTCTGAAGCTTGAATTTCAAGTCATGGCCCCTTTGGAGTGCTTGTTCATGTGAATAGGTTTCATCTGCTGAAATAATAATAATAATAATAATAATAATAATAATAATAATAATAATAATAATAATAATGATAATAATAACTACTTTGGGAATGTCCTCATCTTTGCATTTCTGCAAGTCTTTGGTCCAAGCTCATTCATTATATGTTGCCGTTTCAAGTCAGAATTATTTTGTAATTCTATTTTTCCCTATATAATAAATGATTTTTGTATGTTTGATTAATAACTTTGGTTTCATATTATGGCCATATGCTACATCGTATCATAATTGTGCCTCTTGCACAGATGTCTGTGTGTTTGTTTGGGGTCAGTTCAAAATCCCATGTCCTGAAGTTACGTCGTGTAGTAGTTTTATATGGAATTTTGCGCTAATTTGTGTTCATTTATAGAAAACGCTCTCTCTCTCTCTCTCTCTCTCTCTCTCTCTCTCTCTCTCTCTCTCTCCATACAGGTTGATTAATCCTTATGTCTCATTTCTGTCTATCTCTCCACTTAACATGTTTAAACTGTATCTTTAATTTCTAGATCTCTCTCTCTCTCTCTCTCTCTCTCTCTCTCTCTCTCTCTCTCTCTCTCTCCATACAGGTTGATTAATCCTTAGTGTCTTATTTCTCTCTAGCTCTCCACTTAACATAGACTCTCTCTCTCTCTCTCTCTCTCTCTCTCTCTCCATACAGGTTGATTAATCTCTTATGTCTTATTTCTCATCTCTCCACTTAACATAGACTCTCTCTCTCTCTCTCTCTCTCTCTCTCTCTCTCTCTCTCTCTCTACAGGTTGATAATACCTTATGTCTCATTTCTCCCTCTATCTCTCTCTCTCTCCACTCAAAATAATTAAACGGTATCTTTGATTTCTAGAACTCTCTCTCTCTCTCTCTCTCTCTCTCTCTCTCTCTCTCTCTCTCTCTCTCTCTCTCTCTCTCTCTCCTCTCTCTCTCTACAGGGTTGATTAATCCTTATGTCTTATTCTCTCTCTCTCTCTCTCTCTCTCTCTCTCTCTCTCTCTCTCTCCATACAGGTTGATTAATCCTTAAGTCCCATTTCTCTCTTTCTCTCTCTCCACTCACCATGTGTAAACTATATCTTTAACTTCTAGACCCAGGTTAAGGAAAACTCTACAAGGGAAGAGGCATTGCTTTTTCAGGCATCCGAGTATTGCATTAAACGTTTTCTTGGTTGAGCAAATATAAATTGTAAACTAAGAGTCAATATGAATTGTAGACTTAAGTTCATGAACTTCACTCCTGTTCATTTATCCATTCTCCAGTGGTAATTACCTGTTCTCTTCATGTTTATATCAGAAATGCTTTGTATGCGTCTGGTTCTGAACGGCATGGTTGTATGAAATATTATAGTGAAGGTTTTAAGATTTATTCTTAATAATGCTCCGTTGTTTAATCGTAGTTAAAATTGTTTTTCTTTCGATAATGTTTTCCCTTTTATTGTGTCAGGGTTTGAGGTTAGTTAGTAAAGTTACCTTATTATCATTATCTTCCTTGACTAGAATGGTTTGACCTTTGTGCTTAATATTCTGACGTGGGAGGCGCTCGACCTCCAATAGACATTCAGAGACCTTTTTGAAATTAGACCTTCTTTCTTGTTATGAAGCAGCGTGCCAGGTCAAAGTTTTAGCATTTCTTGTGTTTGGAGAGAGAGAGAGAGAGAGAGAGAGAGAGAGAGAGAGAGAGAGAGAGAGAGAGAGAGACTAACTTTGTTTACCTTGTAATGTAAATACTTGCCGGATATCAAGAATTTCGAAATAATTACGTTATGGTTTTAATAACATCATTCTTTTTGTCAATAAAGCGAGTCTTGAAGTGAAATTAGTTTTTGTTTGAGGTAACTAGAAAAAGCCTATTGCTTGTTTTGGGCATAAGAATTCTCGGTTTTTTGAAAGAAGAGAATAATTGTGGGTGTGTGTCTTTTGATGTTACTAGCAGTCTACTTTCGATGCAGAAGACTACAGTAGTGAGCTGAAGTTACGTATCGATTCGTATTAGTTATGTTATTGAAATGAAACGTCCAAATGAACTATCATATTTCTGAGGAATGGAACTGTATACTTGTTTTGCGGCTTCGTTTTTGCTTTATACTTGAATACTCTTTTACCAGTCTTTACCATTCAAACTTTTGCTGTCAGTTTCCGTTTCAGCGCTGAATGACCTCATTGGTCCCAGTGCTTGGCCTTTGGCCAAAATTCTGTATCCAATTCTTTTACCATTTTAACAAGAATAAGTTTTTTCAAACTCTTTGTTAGTCTCTGGAGGGTGTTTTCTGTAACTCCTGATTCACCACCCATCTGTTTATTCCACAACTCTGCACCTATATACATCAGCCATCTTCTCTTTGACTCCTCGCATCACTCTATCCACAGAAGTCTTGAACCACCACAAAGAAATGCCTCATCCTTGTCTCAGCTTGTATATCCACACCGAGCCAGTGACCCTCCCACCTACATCATGAAAACTTTGTTTTCTCGATTTATCTTCAGTAAAATGTACATCATTCATGACCGTCAAGTTGCCTCTGTCACCTCTATCTTAAGCTTTTTCCAGGTTCATGTCTCCCAAATAAAGTTATTTTCCTCTACTTTCAAACTTGTCACATAACTGCTTCATGAAAACGTTGGCCACACTCCTTTTTCCTTTTCCAGACGTTATCCCTTGGAACCATTACTTCCTCAGTTAAAATCGTACCTTACACATTTAAAATCCTACCATACACATTTAAAATCCTACCATACACATTTAAAATCCTACCATACACATTTCCTGGTGCACTGAGGAATGCTATCCCATTACAATTCTTACAGTCTCCTTTGACACTTTCAACTTATATACAAAGAAATAGTTACCTCTCTCCTCCCTTTCCTTAGAACATTTCCCTCTTCCAAACGTACCTTACATATGTTAGCCAGCCACGCCATCACACAGTCACCACCGTACCACAGCACCTCCCTTGTAATTGCATCAGTGGTGTCTTTCCATTTTCATCCTCACAGTTGCCCTCCTTACGTCCTAAACTGCCGCTCTCTCGTTCCCTTTACTGTACCTCCTTTCGTATTTTCTCTTCCATCTTGCTTTCCACCCTCTCCTAACAATTGATTCATAGCGCAACTGCAAGGGTTTCCTCCTGTTACACCTTTCAAACCTTTACTGTCAATTTCCGCTTCAGCGCTGAATGGCCGCATTGGTCCCAGTGCTTGGCCTTTGGCCTAAATTCTATATTGATCATCATCATCCATTTTGATAAGGGAGGAGCATCAATCTTGTCACATGGTTTACTGACCTCGCGTGTCAGCAGATCAGTCTCAGTGACTCAGATGGATCTACCCTACCACTCTTGTTAGTTTTTGTATACTTTCTCTGACGACCCCAAGACTCATTCAACACAATTTTTTTATACCATTTAATGAATTTGTCAGTAATATTTGACTTTAAAACTTTTCCTTCGATGTTAAGCAGTGAAGGAAGGACTGCAGTTTAAAAAATAGAATACGCTGACTAAATGCGAGTAATAATGGCACTGGTTATATTGCTATTCATAGCCGTCTTTCTGGAAAAAAGGAAGAAGAAAAAGAAATAATATATATACTGTATATATATTTGTGTGTGTATATATATACATATATATGTATATATACACGCATATATATATGTGTATATATATACACACATACATACATACATACATACATACACACTCATACATGTAGAAATGTGTATATATTATAGCTGACTGCTGGGCGTTTTTCGGTTTACTGGGACAAAAATAGTATGAAACACTCAAGTGAGATATTCCAAAAATGTTACTCAAAACCACAAAACCCTTAACCACTAAAATAAAAAAAATTATAGTGTTAAATTGTGAAAATTACACAAACATAAAAGTTAAAACATAATTTATTGAAAGCTATATTTAGGCAAAAGCTCTGAAAAGCGACGATAAATATAATTAAGCCAGCTAAAGACATCAGTCCGTCAGCAACAGGTAAAGGAACCGAGCGGCCACCGCTGACAGCTAGTTCTTTCAGCTAGTTCTTTCCTTACCTGGCCGATTTTAAGTGTTTTTAGATTATTTTTTTTTTATGATAGTATTTTCCATTATATTATATACTCTATGTAATTTTAAATTTTTTTACTGACATTTTAGTTTAAGGATTTTCTTGTATATTTAAATATTTTTACGGCTTTTTTAATTGAGATTTTCACATGGTATTTTTAATGGCCAGTAAACGAAAAATATGCTCTCCGAACTATTCGCGCGCATGCGCGCGCGCGCACACATATACTGTCTTACGAGGCAGGCGTCAAAAGTTGACGAGAATGCCTGAGAAAAGAAGGAGAATGTGGAGAACAAGTGCATTCACACACCAGATCGCAGTTACTCACATGAAAATCCCTCACGTTGGAAGTCACATTTAATAATTTAAGTGGGTGGATAATATGATCGAAGGCTGGCATGTATGGCAAACACAGTATATTCCTATTAAAATTCCTATTTCCTATGTAATATATATGTGTGTATGTATATATGTATTATATAATATATGAATCGTTGCTATTAGATACAGTACAATATGATTTTTTTTTATATTTTGTGGCGTAATAAAGTTTGTTATTATTCTTAAATTCATTTTTTCCTTCCACAGGTAAGTTCCCACAATTGGTTATCCCTTTTGGAGTGATCAGTAACTGACGCAGGTGTTTGCTCATAAATCGGTAAGTATGATATTGTAATTATTTACCATCCTTCCGATTATCTCATCAGGGCCTTTCAAATTTTGCTGCTGTTCTCTAGAATCGTCCTCTGCCCTTCAGTCTGTTAGTTTTTTTAGTTTTCTGTAAAAGAAAACTATTGTGACGGCTTTGTCTGTCCGTCCACACTTTATTCTGTCTGCACTTTTTCTGTCCGTACTTTTTCTGTCCGCCCTCAGATGTTAGAAACCACTGAGGCTAGAGGGCTGCAAATTGGTATGTTGATCATCCACCCTCCAATCATCAAACATACCGAATTGCAGCCCTCTAGCCTCAGCAGTTTTGATTTTATTTAAGGTTAAAGTTAGCCATGATCGTGCGTCTGGCAACGATATAGGCCAGGCCACCACCAGGCCGTGGGTAAAGTTTCATGGGCCGCGCCTCATACAGCATTATACCGAGACCACCGAAAGATAGATCTATTTTCGGTGGCCTTGATTATACGCTGTAGCGGCTGTACAGAAAGGTTTTCTTTTGCTGACTTTGCTTGGACGAATAATATTGTCTTAAAATTATTACTGTTTCATGGTCAATCCTGACGCATTTTTTTTATTAGCGTTCTAACTTGGTATCGTTTAGCAAAACCGTGTAGAGTCCTCTGCATATTAGCCACCATTTTTAGACGGTGTGTGTGTTTGTGTGCACGCGAGTTCATGTATGTATATGTATAGTATACCAGAAGAATGCCCTGTGTTGTCCAGGCTGAAAGGTAATGAAGCCATATTCGATGTAAAAAAAAAAAAAAAAAAAAAAAAAACACGATATGGAACTCCATGAAAAGATACTGTAAAAAATGTAATGGTTTCCCGCTACACTAACAACAGTCTCGTGTCTAATGCACTGAGTTCCAGAGACATATTCATTATGAATGTATATAAAAGTGTGATTGTGTAAATGACATACCCGCATATCTAATTCGTACATATTAAGTAAGATCGCTGGACTGAGTGAAAAGGAGGACATTTGGTATCTCTGGAAATTTTGTACGTAATACATCTTTTAATACTTGTTATATTTCAAAGACGCCAAAAAATAGCAGAAAACAACGAAATTGTCTGGCCGGCTCCAAAAGCCAACATCCAGTCACCCAGAAATTTTAGGTTGTGGGCCCAACAGAAAAAACTTCCTGTCATAGTTCCCATTTAAGAAAAAAAATGTTCCCAAAACGGGAAGAGATATTAACACAGTATTCAAATAAAAAGACCAGTCACATATGGTTTATGAGAGTCCATTTCTACGTATAAAAAGAAAAGGAAAAAATCGAAGTATTTCTATGTGAGGTTATGGTATCCAAGTGTTGTTCTTCCAATTTCATATCATCACAGATCTGAGTCGGGGAATCATAAGATTGGAACACTGGCCTCAAGGCCGCCGAGACTTTGTACACTGTTAAGCACCGTTCTAAATTCTTCGTGAAATTTACCTATGTGGACCAGTTTCAAGCTGGTTAGGTGCAATTGTAAGAGAGGAGTTGGACGCACGCGACCAGTTTCAAACTGGTTAGGTGCAAAGGTAGGAGCAGTTTCAAACTGATTAGGTGCAAATGTAAGAGAGGAGTTGGACTCACGCGACCAGTTTCAAACTGGGTAGGTGCAAATAGAGGAGTTGGATGCAAGCGATCAGTTTCAAACTGGTTAAGTGCAAATAGAGGAGTTGGATGCAAGCGATCAGTTTCAAGCTGGTTAAGTGCAAATAGAGGAGTTGGATGCAAGCAACCAGTTTCAAACTGGTTAAGTGCAAATAGAGGAGTTGGATGCAAGCTACCAGTTTCAAGCTGGTTAGGTGCAAATGTAAGAGAGGAGTTGAACGCCAGCGACCAGTTTCAATCTGGTTAGATGCAAATGTAAGAGAAGAGTTGGATGCACGCAACCAGCTTCAAACTGGTTAGGTGCAAATGGAGGAGAGGAGTTGGACGCACGCAACCATCTTCAAACTGGTTAGGTGCAAATGTAAGAGAGGAGTTGAACGGCAGCGACCAGTTTCAAACCGGTTAGGTGCAAATGTAAGAGAAGAGTTGGACGCACGCAACCAGCTTCAAACCGGTTAGGTGCAAATGTAGGAGAGGAGTTGGATACACGCAACCATCTTCAAACTGGTAGGTGCAAATGTAGCAGAGGAGTTGGACGCACGCAACCATCTTCAAACTGGTTAGGTGCAAATGTAAGAGAGGAGTTGAACGGCAGCGACCAGTTTCAAACCGGTTAGGTGCAAATGTAAGAGAAGAGTTGGACGCACGCAACCAGCTTCAAACCGTTAGGTGCAAATGTAGGAGAGAGTTGGACGCACGCAGCCATCTTCAAACTGGTTAGGTGCAAATGTAAGAGAGGAGTTGAATGCCAGCGACCAGTTTCAAACCGGTTAGGTGCAAATGTAAGAGAAGAGTTGGACGCACGCAACCAACTTCAAACCAATTAGGTGCAAATGTAGGAGAGGAGTTGGACGCACGCAACCATCTTCAAACTGGTTAGGTGCAAATGTAAGAGAGGAGTTGAACGCCAGCGACCAGTTTCAAACCGTTAGGTGCAAATGTAAGAGAAGAGTTGGGCGCACGCAACCAACTTCAAACCGGTTAGGTGCACATGTAGGAGAGGAGTTGGACGCACGCAACCATCTTCAAACTGGTTAGGTGTAAATGTAAGAGAGGAGTTGAATGCCAACGACCAGTTTCAAAATTCTTAGGTGCAAATGTAAGAGAAGAGTTGGACGCACGCAACCAGCTTCAAACCGTTAGGTGCAAATGTAGGAGAGGAGTTGGGCGCACGCAACCATCTTTCAAACTGGTTAGGTGCAAATGTAAGAGAGGAGTTGAACGCCAGCAACCAGTTTCAAACCGGTTAGGTGCAAATGTAAGAGAAGAGTTGGACGCAAATGTAAGAGAAGAGTTGGACGCACGCAACCAGCTTCAAACCGGTTGGGTGCAAATGTAGGGAGGAGTTGGACGCACGCAACCATCTTCAAACTGGTTAGGTGCAAGTGTAAGAGAGGAGTTGAACGCCAGCGACCAGTTTCAAACCGGTTAGGTGCAAATGTAAGAGAAGAGTTGGACGCACGCAACCAGCTTCAAACCGGTTAGGTGCAAATGTAGAGAGGAGTTGGACGCACGCAACCATCTTCAAACTGGTTAGGTGCAAATGTAAGAGAAAGAGTTGGATGCACGCAACCAGCTTCAAACCGGTTAGGTGCAAATGTAGGAGAGGAGTTAGACGCACGAAACCATCTTCAAACTGGTTAGGTGCAAATGTAAGAGAAGAGTTGGACGCACGCAACCAGCTTCAAACCGGTTAGGTGCAAATGTAGGAGAGGAGTTGGACGCACGCAACCATCTTCAAACTGGTTAGGTGCAAATGTAGGGGAGGAGTTGGACGCACTCACAAACACACACTTAAACTCAAAATTTCTTAATGTAATGTGTGTATGTATGCATGTTAAAAATTTTCAGAAACACAACCTTGGCAATATCTGTCACAGTGAACAGTTTTTCACCAGATTATTTTTCGTAATTAACAGATCTTTGCACTCACTCGCGTAATTATCCCATAACACAAACCCGAGAGAGTGATGCGAGCTCTCTCATTTAATTAAGTAGTCTTATGTAATGCTACGGTGAATCCAATTTTTCCCAGCCTAAGGTAATCTTAATTAATCCCGTGGTAAGGGGGCAATTCATCGTGTTTGCGCGCCCGGCGAAATAAAGAAAATGGAACCCCCTTTCATTACGGGCTGAAGCATGGCGGGTCGCCTTGCTTAACTCTATAGCTTTTATTCTCTCTCTCTCTCTCTCTCTCTCTCTCTCTCTCTCTCTCTCTCTCTCTCGTCTGCTGATTAAGGCGATCGTATTTCTATAGCGCGTTTTAATCTCCCCCGTTCTCTGTTATTAGGAGGGGCGTAAAACGAAACCGTAAAGTGATTATCCGCGGTCCAATTCGGATCTGAATGCAGCCTGGAGTGGGATTTTTCTGGTCTGGGTGCTCTCTCTCCTCTCTCTCTCTCTCTGCGATGTTATCAGTAGCCCGCGTTATGCATTACGAAAATGTACTATAGAGCGCTCTCTTTTTGTTTTTTAATTCTCTTAATTTTACTCATTTATTTTTTGTGTGTGGGCTCTGTTATTATTTTAATGAATGATGGAATTAGTATATATATATATATATATATATATATATATATATATATATATATATATATATATGTATTATATATATATATATATATATATATATATATATATATATATATATAATATATATATATATATATATATATATGTATGTATGTATGTATATATATATATATATATATATATATATATATATAATGTATGTATATATATAATATGTATGTATAACTGAATACGAAAATATGGAACGTGATGTATATATATAAATAAAGGTAAAATCCACGAGGAAAGGGGAAACACTGGATTGCTGCGACAGACAGTCGAAAGGCCTCATGGCACTCCAGTGTTTCCCCTCTCCTATATATATATATATATATATATATATATATATATATATATATATATATATATATATATATATATATATATATATATATATATATATATATATATATATATATATATATATATATATATATATATATATATGTTTATAATTATATATCTATGCATTCAGAATTTTGCTTTCTCTTTTGGATTCTTTCATTTGTACATTATTTCATGAACATCATAATGATGTAGTAAGATAAGGTACCAGAGATCCTGTAATGTAGGTGGGCATATCGTATTTAATAGAAAAAAAAGTTTTTTATTTACCGGTACACTTTTGGTATCAGTCTAACTTATTTATCTCCATCCTCGATCATTCTTGTTAAATTGCTGAAGATGTTTCAGTAACATATGACTGTGAATAAGCGCATTTTCTCTTCTTAACTCGTAGTTTTATTTATTTTCAGTGATATCCATCGTTCTTTGGAAAGAGTCCAATGAAATTTTCTCGGTATTCCGTAACTGGAGGTTTATCGAATAGCATTGTCATTATTATTTCATTAAATGTGTACTCATGTAATGACCTGTAATGATTTGTCACTGAAGCTATAACATAATTATCATTGCGTAAAATACGCTTAGTGTGAATGGTAAAAACAAATGCTCTGATGCGTGTTTACTTTGATTTTTTACCAGCACGGGCCCTTGCCCTGAGAAGAGTTCGTATCTGAATGTTTTGAGAACTTGAAAATAAATATTTTTGAGAAATCTAAAAATGGCCAGTAATGATTTGTCACTGAAACTATAAGATAATTATCATTATGTTTAAAATACGCGTAGTCTGAACAAACGAAGGATCAGATACGTGTTTATTTTGATTTTTTACCAGCACTGGCTCTTGCCCAATGAGAAGTTAGTATCTGAGTCTTTTGAAAACTTAATATAAATATTTTTGAAAAATCTGAGAAGACGGTAACGTCGGAGCAGTGTCGGTTACCCGTTGATCTCAGACTAGCAAACACTGGATTTGTTCAAACAAAAATAAATTTTTTTTAAAATGTGGATGGTATATTAAGTTATACTGAGAAGTTTATGTAGGTATTATTTTCTTTTGCTTTATTACAATTAATATTGCCATATATCTTTATGGATTTGCCCAAAGTTGGTCTTTGTTCTCTGGGAAAATCCAGGAATTGCGAGAAAAAAATTTCGTATTTAAAATGTGGATGGTATATTAAGTTACAAGAAGTTTATGTAGGTATTATTTTCTTTTGCTTTATTACAATTAATATAGCTATATATTTTTATGGATTGCCCAAAAGTTGGTCTTTGTTCTCTGGGAAAATCCAGGAAATGGGAGAAACAAAAAAGAAATTTTTTTTTTTCAAAATGTGGATGGTATATTTAGTTGCACTTAGAAGTTTATGTGCGTAGTATTTTCCTTTGCTTTATCACAATAAATTTGGCCACACATCTTTATAGAAGTGAAGTGTTCGGCGAGCAAGATCCTATAATCTGTAGGTTCGTCGAACTTGAGTAAACGTTTTATTTGTTTTCTCGCCCTATTTTTACCGAGTGCTGGTTATTGCGTTAAAATTACGTCCACTATTTTACTCTTAAATTTGAACATTTTTTTCTTACTTTAATGATTTTCGTTTTCCGGACTTCCTGATTCTTAAATGGAGGTGAAATGACTGTAATTCTATGTGGGAAAGTGAGAAATGTTTAGGAATTTCAGTTTGGCATCCCTGTCCAGCCTTTGCACTGAGGTGACAGAATTCCTAGCTATTAATTGGTACACGGAGAGAATTTTGAATGTATTGCCACTTTTTTTTTTTTTTGTCCAAAGTCCTGTCGAAGTTGCAAGGGCATTGCAATTTTATCCGGATTGTAAACCCTTTGAAGATATCCGAACCTTTTTTTTTTCCTCTCCTTTTACTTTGCGCCGAATATGTTGCAGTTGCTTTTCTCTACTTTCGTGTCGATCCATTCGAAAATTTAGCTTTTTCGATGTTTGTATTTCAGAGTTTGGATGTTTTTATGTAACTTACAGTTTTCCCATCCTTCTTGTAATGGTTGCTTGTCTGTTTCGACTGGCGGAAATAACGGCACGACACCGCTTGTAAAGGTTTTGGCTGTACCCAAGTCCTTCAGAGGGCATGTTGCTGAAATATTCTAACAAACTGGGGGATTTTCCTTTTGTGCTTTGAGATAGGTGGAACGAGTCTAATCGTTAGTCACTGAACAGCTTCTGAACGTTTTATTTATGTCATATATATATATATATATATATATATATATATATATATATATATATATATATATATATATATATATATATATATATATATATATATATATATATATATATATTATTACCTTTTATGCGCGGTTGTTAGAGCGCTCTTGCAATCCACCCTCTCCTAACGATTATTAGGTGCAGCTGCTTTGAGGTTTTCCTCTTGTTACACCTTTCAAACCTACCTACTCTCAATTTCCTTTCCAGCGATGAATGATCTCAAAGGTCCCAGTGCTTGACCTTTGGCCTAAACTCTATATTCCATGCCATTTAAATAAATTCAGTTAAATTAGTCCATGAATACGGGAATGAAACGTCCCCCACTTCTGTAGAACCTTCCATTTCTTTGTTGAAAAAAATAAGAATACTTCACAGTCACCCATTGTCCGTGATCAGCATATTTAATAAAAACAAGTAGAAAATGCGCCGAGGTTTCTTCGGCGCAATCGAGTTTTCTGTACAGCGTATGATGATGTATGAGCCGCGGCCCATGAAACTTTCAGCCACGGGCCGATGGTGGCCTGTCCTATATCGTTGCCAGACGCACGATCATGGCTAACTTTAACCTTCAATAAGGTAAAAGTTGCTGAGGCTAGAGGATACAATTTGGTATGTTTGATGGTTGGAGGGTGGAAGATGAACATACCAATTTGCAGACCTCTGGCCTCAGTACTTTTTAAGATCTGAGGGCGGACAGAAAAAGTGCCGACAGACAGACAAAGGTAGTTTTCTTTTGCAGAAAACTAAAACTGGGTTGCTTTCCTTTTCCTCACTGTCAAAATCACAAGAAAGATGAGCAGTACATCTGCTAAAAATAAAAGTGTTATGGGACTTTTAGGCTGTGTATGTCATATAGGCTGTGTTTATGTCATATAGGCTATGTTGATGTTATTTAGACTGTGTTTATGTCTTATAGGCTGTGTTTATATCATGTAGACTGTGTTTACGTCATTTGGAGTATGTTTATGTCATATAGGCTGTGTTTATGTCATATAGGCTCTGTTTATGTCATATAGGCTGTGTTTATGTCATGTAGACTGTGTTTAAGTCTTCTAGACTGTTTATGTCTTATAGACTGTTTACGTCATATGGATTGTGTTTACGTCATATAGACTGTGTTTATGTCATTTAGACAGTGTTTATGTCATTTAGACTATGTTTATGTCCTATAGACTGTGACTGTGTTTATGTCATTTAGACTGTTTATATTATTTAGACTGTGTTTACGCCATATAGACTGTGTTTACGTCATTTAGACTGTGTTTACGTCATTTAGACTGTGTTTATGTCATTTAGACTGTGTTTATGTCCTACAGATTGTGACTGTGTTTATGTCATTTAGACTGTGTTTATGTCATTTAGACTGTGTTTACGTCATATAGACTGTATTTATGTCGTTTAGACTGTGTTTACGTAATATAGACTGTGTTTACGTCATATAGGCTGTGTTTACGTCATATAGACTGCGTTTATGCCATAAATCCCTCGGCCGTGTATTACATCGAGAAGTAAATGGACTCGTCCGACAAACGGCAGATGAATAACTTTTAAGACCTCTGTCCCAGATGTCATATGGCCAGCATCTGTCTACGTCCGACAGCTTGTAAGCCGGATAATGGGAACTGATGCTGCTGTAGTTAGCTCTCTCTCTCTCTCTCTCTCTCTCTCTCTCTCTCTCTCTCTCTCTCTCTCTCTCTCTCTCACCCGCCTAGGCTGCGTATAGCCAGAAGACTGTAAGGGAACGGCCTTTCCGTTCATTTTTCCTTAACTTGGCGGCAATGACCACAGCTTTGTTCACGCCATTTTTTTCGAATGACACTTCTCTTTGACCTGTCGATACATTTGGTATCGTCTAATTTTTTTTTTTAAATAAAAGTTAAATTTTATGCTTCAGGATATTGGTTTTTTAACATCGGTTTAATCTTTGATCCATCTTTCCAAAGCGTTAATTTTGTTAATGTCTGGAAGGGTAAAAGACCTACGAAGCTTCTGCCCTCCAGAAATTTCCAAAATCCGGTGGCCTTTTCACGAAAGATTTTTATAGGATATAATATCTGTCTCCACCGTCTTAGAGTAATTAGGTACTCTCGGTAATGGGCGTTGCTTATAAGGAAAATGCGTATTTGACTCCTACTGAGTTCCGTTGTTACTCCATTGTTTTTTTCTTTGAGTTCTGATAGGTATCATCGTTTTTCCTCTGTTTTTTCCTTTTTTTCTTTAAGTTCAGCTAGGTATGCTAATTAGGTTATCGTAGCTACGAACTCTGCTTATTTTTTTTTTATGTTGTCTTACGGCTGTGTCACACGCGCGCGTTTCCCATGGATATAGCAAACTGATCAGTGACATAACTAGTCTCGAATTTCGTACAGCTGTGAAATAGCCTGAACTAGCCTTCAAGAACAGACTTCAGTTTTGCTCCTGTGTAGAACAAGTGGCGACTTGATGAAAACTTTGGTGGAAAGATACTGAAAGACGCCAGAAAACTTGGTCGTGTGACACCGCCCTTAGTGTTTCAAACTTTGATGGGAGGATGCAAAAACATGCCGTAAAATGTGGTTCTGGGACACCTTCTTTAGTAATGGAATGATTGGTGGCAAGAAGTTAAAACAGCCAAAAAAATTAATAATAATAATAATAATAATAATAATGAATAAATAAATAAATAAAAGCGGTCGTGTGACGCCGCTAATAGTGATGGAAATTTTGGTGGTAAAATGCTAAAGACGCCAGAAAACGTTTGACACCGACTTCATTGGTGCAAGCTTTGGTGCCAAGACGCTGCAGGACGCCATAATTTGCGGTGGTGTGACACCATCTTTTATAATGCAAACTTTGGTAGCACGATGCTGAAAGACGTGGTTTATATGACACCGCTTTTGTTGTAGGTTTCATTGGTAAATCGCTTTGGACATTCTTCTTCGTGTGGCAGAACAACATGCATATTAACGTACGGTATCAGTTTAGGGGTGAATTGGTTTATTACGATATGTGGATAGGCGTATTATAAAAGTAAAATTAGGAACTCATACAGTACACGAAATAAAAAAAAAATATTCTTTAAGAATGACTGGAGAGTAATGGATTTTAATATAGCATAAGGGAAAGGTCTCTCTCTCTCTCTCTCTCTCTCTCTCTCTCATAAAAAAAAAATAATCGCTAATGTTTCAGGTGTCGGGAGCCTTCATATTCATCGACTTGCTATCAGCATCTATGTAGGAATTTCAGGGCCAGCTCTGCTCTAAGTCTGAGCAGCGATGGAATGCTATCAATTAATGGTGTTATTGCTGGCTCAGGCAACGTGGAACACTCCCATTATACCCGTGATTTATCCACCTGTCAATGGCCAACACAGACAAGCTTATCTCAGTATCATGTCCATTTGATAAATGCTGTAAATTACGTTGATCGTTTTATTGCTGGTATGGTCGCTAGTGTCGTGACACGCCGCTCAGATGTCGCTGGTTCGCGTCTCCCCCAGGGCGATGAAAAATCACTGGCTCTGCATCATGATCGGTTACTGCTGCAGTGTGGGGTCTGCTGCGGTGGGAGGTTGAAACCAACATTCTTTGGAAGCTTGAATTATTGTTATGATTGTGGGTCGAAATTATTGTAGATATACATTTAGAGCATTAGTGGCATAACCAGCGTTGAAGGACGGGAGCTTTGTCGATAAAAAATTAGTTGCTGTGGTTATCCAGGTCAATTGTTCCCGTAGGGGGGTAGTACCGTCAGTGCACCTCATGCGGTGCGCTGTAGGTAATACTTAAGGTTCTTTGTAACCCCTTTCATTCCTTATACTGCACCTCCTCTCATATTCTCTTTCTTCCATCTTACTCTCCACCCTCTCCTAACAATTGATTCATAGTGCAACTGCTCTGAGGTTTTCCTCCTGTTACACCTTTCAAACTTTTACTGTCAATTTCAGTATTCTCTTCCTTCCATCTTACTTTCCTCAACCCTCTCTCAGTAATTGATTCACAGTTCAACCGCTTTGAAGGCTTTCCTCCTTTTACACCTTTCAAACCTTTTACTGTCAATTTCAGTTTCAGCGCTGAACGACTTCATGGATACCAGTTCTTGGCCTCTGGCCTGAACTCTATATTCTGTTCAGTTCAGTTCAATTATGACAGGATATACAACGTAGTATCCCAGCGCGGTCATAAACCCCTGTCTCGATACAACGTCCAGGGCCAGGAACCGAATTTGCCCTCGGTCGAGTCATGCTGTAATAGGATTCCAGCCAGCCAATTGGGGCATGAACCCGGCAAGACGACAGGACACGCGGGCGAATGGCTCTGGCGGTATGCTTGTGACATCTATTGTCCCTCCTCCTCCTCCTCCTCCTCCTCCTGTGTGCGATCTCCCAGGTGCCCTAATTTGCGGGAATCATTTATTTATATGCGCTTGGACTTAAGCGTGTTTATTCTCTCTCTCTCTCTCTCTCTCTCTCTCTCTCTCTCTCTCTCTCTGTGTGTGTGTGTATTATACAATTTTGCATTCCAGTGGCTGCTCAACAAATAGTGGAGAGTTCATGTTGTTTGCTTTTCTTCTCATTTTGTGGGGTGTGCGTCAGTCTATGTCTGCTTATTTGCCTAAGTGTCTCACTGGTTTTATATAATATATATATATATATATATATATATATATATATATATATATATATATATGTTTATACACATACAGTATATATATATATATATATATATATATATATATATATATATATATATATATATTATATATATATATATGTATATATAATCTGTTTGTGTACACGAAGAGAAACTTCCTCTCAGTAATGCTTTCAATTGTCTAGACAGGAAATGCTGTCGGTGCATGTGCCTGCCTTAGCTTCCACCACACCCCCGTGCAAGCGTGCTAACACCTTTAATTTTGGTTCGGGAGTCTCGTCTCATTCCCCCCCCCCCTCTCTCTCTCTCTCTCTCTCTCTCTCTCTCTCTCTCTCTCTCTCATCGCATGCAGTCTTAGAGTTTTCTTTCTCCGGTCATCAGGAAATGGGCATTTTGCCGGTTGGCGCTTTTCTCATAATATGCAGATTGCGGAAATTTTATTCAGATCTGTTTATTTCTTTTTATTTCAGGAGTAAGATGGGGGGAAATTTTATTCAGATCTGTTTATTTTTTATTTCAGGGGTTCGCATTTAATGTCGTGAACTCTGCGCTGCGAGGAAAGGAACGAGAGAGGCATTTCTCCTTCCGCCGCTTTTTCTGTGGGAAATGTCTCTCAGTCGCGACAGCGTTTACAGACGAATTTCTGGACTGTCTTGCGTCGGGCAATTCGGTGGCGTGTTCTGTACAGTCTCTCTCTCTCTCTCTCTCTCTCTCTCTCTCTCTCTCTCTCTCCTAGTATCTTAATTCATGAGATGAGAGTCTCTCTCTCTCTCTCTCTCTCTCTCTCTCTCTCTCTCTCTCTCCTAGTATCTTAATTCATGAGACGAGAGTCTCTCTCTCTCTCTCTCTCTCTCTCTCTCTCTTAATTCTGAGATAAAAGACTCTCTCTCTCTCTCTCTCTCTGTCTTTCTCTCTCCTAGTATCTTAATTCATGAGATAAAAGACTCTTCATGAGACTCCTCTCTCTCTCTCTCTCTCTCTCTCTCTCTAGTATCTTAATTCATGAGATAAGAGACACACACTCTCTCTCTCTCTCTGTCTCCCTCTCTAGTATCTTAATTCTCTCTCTCTCTCTCTCTCTCTCTCTCTCTCTCTCCTAGCATCTTAATTCATGAGGTAAGTGGGTCTCTTTGAAAAGGACGAAAATTAAAATGCATAATGAAAACAAAGGTACCTGTTATGTTTCCTTACAGCTTCAGTCATTTGAAAAAGTAGTTTTGTTTTTGAATGTTGGTTTTTTTTTTTTTTTTTTTTTTTTTTTTTTTTTTGTCGTCGTGGTTCCATCCTAGACTTAACAGCGCGAGGTTGAAGGTGCCAGTGATTGCTGTCTTACTTTTTCTGAAGCTCCTTTCCCAGTGTAAAACTGTAATACTTACGAGCGTTTTGCGGTGGTTGAAAAAAGAAAAGACAAATAAGATGAATGGGACTGCCATCAGAAGGCCTTTGTTTTTTTTTTTTTTCAAGGCCCAAGATTCCGACATTGTCAGAGGTAGCCATTATTTAGGTCGACCCCTGGAAGTTCAGATAAAGAGCGTTGAAGTGTTGACGGGTTTCTTTCTGTCTTGTGATAAACCTCCATTGGAAACAGAGACACGTTATAAAATTCGAGGAAGGGAAGACAAAATGCTCAAGATTTTCTAGTCAACTAATATGGAAGCTCCTGCTGTGTCACATGGCTACAGATCCACCGAGTATTATGAGAAGACTGAAGTGAATCTCGCCCTTGCCTCGGTAGAATAATTGAAAGGCCGTTTTAGTTTTCTTTAAAGGAAAACTATTGAGATGGCTATCTGTCTGTCCGTCCGCACTTTTCTCTGTCGGCCCTCAGATCTTAAAAACTGCTGAGGCGAGAGGGCTGCAAATTGGTATGTTGATCATCCACCCTCCAATCATCAAACATACTAAATTGCAGCGCTAACCTCGGTAGTTTTAATTTGATTTAAGTTAAAGTTATCCATGATCGTGCGTCTGGCAACGCAGCAACACAGGCCGGCAGAGAGTCTCATGGGCCGTGGTTGAGAGTTTTATACAGCATTATATGCTGTACAGAAAACTCAAGTTTTTGCTTGTTATATTAAAAATAACCACGTGGTAGACATTAATTTCTTTGGTATATATCAAGATTCTCTCAGCTGTATGCATGAGGATATTTCACACACAAAAAAAAAAAATCAACCTAATTGGAATTGTTGAAATATGTAGTCATGTAGTACAGAAGGAACCCATTGTTACAGCAAAGTTTGCATTGTGCGGCACCTTTCCACGTGAGCCGGAGAACAAGAATGTGTGGCATGCACTTCATGCCCAGCGGGGCAGCATTTGAAACGATGAGAGATTCCAGAATCATACCGGACGGTAGAATGATGAAGGCGGCCCCAAGTTCTCGAACCATTCGCCTCTTCACGTATTCGCGCGCGTAGATCCAAGATTAAGAGGTGAGCTCGCTGTTGGATGGACGGTGAATGTGTGTTACAAATGCCCATTCAGTTCAGCGGCGCAAATGCCGCTGGTCGTTAAAGGTGTCCTGTCGGGAAGAAACGGGTGGAACGGGGTTTTCGTGCTTTCGGTCCAGCCGAGGACCAACCGGAAGTTACGAGAGTTTGTAAGTGATTATTGGTCTCCCATTTTTAGTTTTCTGTAAAAGAAAAATCTTGTGCCGGCTTTGTCTGTCCGTCCGCACTTTTTCTGTCGGCACTTTTCATGTCATCCCTCAAATCTTAAAAACTGCTGAGGCTAGAGGGCTGCAAATTGGTATGTTAATCATCCACCCTCTCACATACCAAATTGCAGCTCTCTAGCCTCAGTAGTTTTTATTTTACTTAAGGTTAAAGTTAGCCATAATCGTGCTTCTGGCAACGATAAAGGATAGGCCTTGATTATACGCTGTACAGAAATCTCGATTACGCTCAAGAAACTTTGGCGCAATTTTTACTTGTTTAAGAAGTTCTTCAGTTTGTTCGGAGGAGCAACTATGAAGTTATGTAATAAATAATGATAATATAATGTTAGTTGTTATGGATAAAGCTTTGGTAGTTTGGTAGTGCTGTTACTAGTAAGAAACTTATAAAACGACCATAACAATCTGTCCATGACTGAAAAGGGAGGGTTTTCTCTCGAGTAGATGAACAAACAAATGCTTGTTCAGGCATTTTTTTATATCTCCCTTTTCAGTCATGGACAGATTGTTATGGTCGTTTTATAAGTTTCTTACTAGTAACAGCAGTTTAGTTTCAATATAAGTTTCTTACATAGTAACAGCAGTTTAGTTTCAGTATAAGTTTCTTACATAGTAACAGCAATTTAGTTTCAGTATAAGTTTCTTACATAGTAACAGCAGTTTAGTTTCAATATAAGTTTCTTGCTAGTAACAGCAGTTTAGTTTCATTATAACTTACTTACATAGTAACAGCAGTTCAGTTCAGTGTAAGTTTCTTACATAATAACGGCAGTTTAGTTTCAATATAAGTTTCTTACATAATAACAGCAGTTTAGTTCAATTTAAGTTTCTTACATAGTAACAGCAGTTTAGTTTCAGTATAAGTTTCTTACATAGTAACAGCAGTTTAGTTTCAGTATAAGTTACTGGTAACAGCAGTTTAGTTTCAGTATAAGTTACTGGTAACACCAGTTTAGTTTCACTGTATGTGTCTTACATAGTAACAGCATTTGAGTTTCAGTACGGTATGTTTCTTACATAGTATCAGCAGTTTTTCCCTTGTTAATTGGTTATGTATTCTTTCACTTGACCTTGACTTTATTGCAGCTCCTCCCCCCTCCCTCTCTCTCTCTCTCTCTCTCTCTCTCTCTCACGAATGTTACTGTTACCTTTTTGTAATCTTTCTGCCTGCCTTTGTCCATAATTATGTTTCGTCTCAGATTAGGGGTACCCCATTGAAAAAATACACATTCCGTCAACGACCTGCTATAGAATACTGTACTAGGCCCAAGGGAAATCAGAATAAGGTATCGCGTACTTGCTCTGCAAGTCAGCCGAATTAAACTTCTTTCCCTGAGTTGCACAATACTGAGAAGAGGAGACAAAAACAGCCTTTTGTTGATTGGATGCCCTTTCTCATTTTGTTTACGTTCGAGTCTTGGGCATCCAGTTGGCTTTTGTTGTCTTTTTTGTTTTGGGTGAATTGATATTGAGGCTTGTATTAAATGGACCCACTGTAGATTAACAAAAAATTCTTGTGAATTAATTTTTTAAAAATTGGTTGTGAATTAAATTTTTTAAATGCTTTTAATTGCACTTTTTAAATAGTTGTAATTGCATTTTTTAAGTATTTTCATTTTACAAGTATTTGAAAAATGTAATTACAAGCATTTTAAAAATGTAATTAAAAGTATTAAAAATGTAATTACAACACAAGTATTTTTAACACTTGTAATTACATTTTTAATACTTGTAATTACATTTTTAATACTTGTAATTACATTTTTTAAAATACTTAATTACATTTTTCAAATGCTTATAATTGCATGCTATAAATACTTGTAATTACATGTTTTAAATATTTGTAATGACATTTTTAAATACTTGTGATTACATTTTTAATACGTGTAATTACATTTTTAATACTTGTAATTACATTTTAATACAAGTAATTGCATTTTTCAAACACTTGTCATTATTTTTTAAATACTTGTAATTACATTTTTTTAAACACTTGTAATTATTTTTTTAATACTTGTACTTTGATTGCATTTTTTTGAAATACAAATTACATTCTTTTTCATTTAGATGTATCTGAGCATATAGTGTAAACATTATGTTTCAGTAGCGATATATTCGGGATCTTGTTTTTGTTTATGTAATTAATATTTTTTCTTTTATTTTCATGAAACAGACACCTTGATTTTCAGTTTTCGATGTGTTGATATTTTGGGGATTTTGATTTGTTCATAATTTTGCGTTTTATGGAGTTAGCGTTTTTGTTGATAAAATTCATTTGTTTTTCCCGTTAGAAATATCTTCTATCTTACTTTCCTTAACCCTCTCCTAACAATTTTTTTCATAGTGCAACTGCGAGAGCGTTGAATGACCTGATAGGTCCCAGTACTTGACCTTTAGCTTAAATTTTATGTTGCAATACAATATTTTCTCCGAAAAATTGGTCGTTTGAATTAGTTCCTTTTAGTTTGTCACAAATATTTTATCGATTCCAGCAGCCATAACGCGTCTTTCTCTGTGCTTGTTTCATCATCAGTGTGTGAAAATGATCAGTATGCAAAAATACTGAGATAAAAAATATGACTATGGTAATTATAGAAGTGCTTTTAGAATTTGTTGAGAGTTCTACTGTATTTGCTATCCGTATAAAGGACCTAGCCATAAGTTAGTGGAATAAACTAATGTCATGCATAAGTAGGGGATATTTCGTATTGAATTGAATTGAATATAGCACTGGGACCTATGAGGTCATTCAGCGCTGAAACGGAAATTGACAGTAAAAGGTTTGAAAGGTGTAAAAGGAGTAAAACCTCGCAGTTGCACTATGTATCAATTGTTATGAGAGGGTGGAGAATAAGATGGAAGAAAGAGAAGATGAAAGGAGGTACAGTAAAAGAAACGAAAGTGGTTGCACTACCATACTTCGTATTAAGAAATTTGGCGAGCATTATAATTATAACCAGGGTACAAAAATTTTCTGTTATGTTACAGCAGAAGTGGCAAAATACCAACAGCTATTTCCAGCTATTTCCAGACATTTTCAGACATTTTCAGACGAGTGGAACCGCAAAATCCCGCCTCTGGTTCAGCTTCAAATGTCGGATTATTCCGTACCAGAACCCTTTTCAACATTAGACAGAATCTTTGTTTTCTTAATCTATACAGAAACGCCGTATCTTTGAGCCCCTCTGTTAGAAGCATCCGAGAGAAATTTCTATTTGCTCATTCTTTTCAGAACACCGTATCTGAACGTCAGAAGTCGGCGCAAAAGGGGAGGCTAGGTCAAAGGGTTCCCTTTCAAGAGGCCGACTCTCATTCATTCGTGGGACTTTGTGATTTTATTCCCGTCTCGCGAATGGCGGAGATTAGATTAGAGTTCAAATGTCAGCTCGCGTGGGGCGCTTTCTTATCGTGCTACGGCGCTGGGAATTGACAATTCCAGCTGCGAATTGACAGTTCAGGTTGCGAATTGACAGTTCAAGTTGCGAATTTACAATTCCAGCTGGGAATTGACGATTCCAGCAGGGAATTGAAAATTCCAGCTGGGTATTGACCATTCAAGCTGCGAATTGACAGTTGAAGCTGGGAGTTTGACAATAAAGCTGGAAGTTTGACAATAAAGCTGGGAGTTTGACAATAAAGCAAGTTGGGAATTGACAATTCCAGCTGGGAATTGACAATTCCAGATGGTAATTGACAGTTCCAGTTGGGAATTGACAGTTCAAGGTGGGAATTGACAATTTAAGCTGTGAATTGACAGTTCAAGCTGGGAATTGACAGTTCTAGCTGGGAATTGATAACCCCATCCGGGAATTGGCAATTCAAGCTGGGAATTGACAATTCAAGTTGGGAATTGATAGTTCCAGCTGGGAATTGACAGTTCCCGCTGGGAATTGATAATTCCAGCTGGGAATTGACAAATCAAGGTGGGAATGGAACTTGAAGGACACTCCTTGGTTTTGTCTTCTGCCACCTCTCGCGTGGTTTTTGAGATACGTGATTGGAAGGAAACTGGAGAGTACTTGTAGCGATACATGCTTTACCATTTTCTTCTCTCTCTCTCTCTCTCTCTCTCTCTCTCTCTAATGAACATTGAGAGTACTTGGTTGTTATGATACATGCTTGGCCATTCTCTCTCTCTCTCTCTCTCTCTCTCTCTCTCTCTCTCTCTCTCTCTCTCTCTCTAATGAATATTGAGAGTACTTGCTTGTTATGATGCATGCTTGGCCATTCTCTCTCTCTCTCTCTCTCTCTCTCTCTCTCTCTCTCTCTCTCTCTCTCTCTCTCTCATGAATATTGAGAGTACTTGCTTGTTGTGATACATGCTTGGCCATTCTCTCTCTCTCTCTCTCATGAATAGAGTACTTGCTTGTTGTGATACATGCTTGGACATTCTCTCTCTCTCTCTCTCTCTCTCTCTCTCTCTCTCTCATGAATATTAAGAGTACTTGCTTGTTGTGATACAGACTCTCTCTCTCTCTCTCTCTCTCTTTAATGAATATTGAGAGTACTTGCTTGTTATGATGCATGCATGCCATTCTCTCTCTCTCTCTCTCTCTCTCTCTCTCTCTCTCTCTCTCTCTCTCTCTCTCTCTCTCTCTCTCTCTCATGAATATTGAGAGTACTTGCTTGTTGTGATACATGCTTGGCCATTCTCTCTCTCTCATGAATAGAGCACTTGCTTGTTGTGATACATGCTTGGACATTCTCTCTCTCTCTCTCTCTCTCTCTCTCTCTCTCTCTCTCTCTCTCTCTCTCTCATGAATATTGAGAGTACTTGCCTGTTGTGATACAGACTTGCTCTCTCTCTCTCTCTCTCTCTCTCTCTCTCTCTCTCTCTCTCTCTCTCTCTCGAATATTGAGAGTACTTGCCTGTTGCGATACAGACTTGTTCTCTCTCTCTCTCTCTCTCTCTCTCTCTCTCTCTCTCTCTCTCTCTCTCTCTCTCTCTCTCTCGTATGAATATCAAGTAAGGTTAAGGGTCACCCAGAAAGTTCACGGGATAAATAAATACTGAACGGGATTGCTGGCAAACGAGGTGAGAGAAAAACTAAATCCTGAACGATGAAATGTGGAAAGTTCAAAGAAGAACCCAGTAACAGGTCTGATAAATGATAAACAGTGGCCCTTGGAGTGGGTTCTCACGTCTCTGTAAATTGAAACGTGTAACATTTCCAAATGTCTTCCCCGTTATTTTAATCTTGAAAAAGTTCATTTCATTTTGGTATACCTTTCGATTCTGGTCTATTCGGTTTCTCTGCAGTATAGCTTGTCAGTTGGAAATTTTATATGATTTGCGGTTAAGCACTGAGAATTAAGAGATGAATGAGTATTTCACGACATACAGATATACGTAAACATAACCAGCACATAAATGTACAATGTTGCACGTGCTTGCATACTTTGCAACACTTTTTAATCGTTTATACTGACGGTTCAGCCCTTTCATTGTCGTGATTGTATGATTTGGTTTGTAATCTAAAGATATCAAAAGTGAATTAGTTTCACAAGAACTGTTTGAGAAAGCTGTCGACATCTGCATTCTTGATATATTCTAGTGCCTGCAAAGGATATACAAAGGAAGAGGGAAAAATAATAAAAAAAAATCTTGTGCTGACGATGCGAGCAGGAAAGGCATTATAAGAACTACGTTGTATGATATTAATGTGCTTTTAAAAGAGGTAATCCCCGTGGGGGGGTGGGGTAGCGCCATCAGTGCACCTCACGCGGTGCACCGTAGGCATTAAATAAGGATCTTTGCAGCGTCCCTTCGACCCCTAGTCACAACCCCTTTCATTCCTTTTACTCCACCTCTATTCATAATATCTTTCTTCCATTTTGCTATCCACCCTCTCCTAACAATTGTTCATAGTGCAACTGCGAGGCTTTCTCCTTTTTACACCGTTGTAACCTTTTTAATCTCACTTTCCCTTTCAGCGTTGAATGACCTCATAGGTACGAGTGCTTGGCCTTTTGGCCTAAATTCTATATTCCTATTCCTAAAAGAGGCAGTTAAGTTAAGAATGAATGGGTATTTAAAAGAAGGACTTTAAATTGGAGACAATGAATGTGCTCTTGAAAGCATTACGTCTGCTGAAATGAAATGGATCTCTAAAAAAAACTACTTAGGATGGAATGATCAAGCTTCTATAATAACCATTGAAGTGGAATGAGTTCGCTTTTCGAAGAGGAGATGCCTCGGGCGGAATGAGTGTGCTTTTAAAGCAACTCCTTCAGCTGGACTGAGAAAAGTTTTCAGTGAACGCCATCAGGTATAGTGAGTTTACTTTTGAAACTTCGACAGCGGTGAAATTAATGTGCTTTTAAAAGCGTGACTCCGGGTGAAAATAGTGTGCTTTTAAAAGCGTGATTTCGGGCGAAAATAATTTGCTTTTAAAAGCGTGATTTCGGGTGAAATTAATGTGCTTTTCAAAGCGTGATTTCGGGTGAAATAATGTGCTTTTAAAAGCGTGACTTTGGGTGAAAATAATGTGCTTTTAAAAGCGTGATTTCGGGTGAAAATAATTTGCTTTTAAAACCGTGATTTCGGATGAAAATAATTTGCTTTTGAAAGCGTGACTTCGTGTGAAATTAATGTGCTTTTGAAAGCGTGACTTCGGGTGAAATTAATGTTCTTTTAAAAGCGTGATTTCGGGTGAAAATAATGTGCGTTTAAAACGTGATATCGGGTGAAAATGTGCTTTTAAAAGCGTGATTTCAGGTGAAATTAATGTGTTATTAAAAGCGTGACGTCGGTGAAAATAATGTGCTTTTAAAATCGTGACTTCCGGTGAAAATAATGTGCTTTTAAAAGTGTTTTCATGTGAAAATAATGTGCTTTTAAAACCGTGCTTTCGAGTGAAAATAATGTCTTTAAAAGCATGATTTCGGGTGAAAATAATGTGCTCTTAAAAGCATGGTTCCGGGTGAAAATTATGTGCTTTTAAAAGCGTAATTTCGGGTGAAAATACTGTGCTTTTAAAAGCGTGCTTTTGTGTGAAAATAATGTGCTTTTAAAAGTTTGACTTCGGGTGAAAATAATGTGCTTTTAAAAGCGTGACTTCCGGTGAAAATAATGTGCTTTTAAAAGCTTGATTTCGGGTGAAAATAATGTGCTTTTAAAAGCGTGCTTTCGGGTGAAATTAATGTGCTTTCGTAAGAGCTGCTTAATGTAGAATGAGTGTGCTCTTTAAAGAGCTACTACAGGCAGAATGAGTGTGCTCTTTAAACAGCTACTACAGGTAGAATGAGTGTGCTCTTTAAAGAGCTACTACAGGTAGAATGAGTGTGCTTTCATAACTTCAAGTAGAATGCGTGTGCTTTAAAAAAATATTTCGGAAAGGGTTGAATCGAGTGAGGTTAATGTGCTCTTAACTTTGGTTAGAAGAAATGGGCTTTCATAAGAGGTTAAGGAGAAACTAGCACTGTACATTTAAAAGAACTAGAAATGGAATGGAAGAAAATTACCCGGTTTCCCAATACCCAAGGTTTGTATCCCAATTTATTTGACCAACAAGAAATGAAACCCCTTAGGGGGTTGGGTAGTGCTATCAGTGCATCTCACGCGGTGCACTGTAGGCATTACTTAAGGAACTTTGCAGCGTCCCTTCGGCCCCTACATGCACCCTCTTCCATTCCTATTACTGTACCTCCGTTCATATTCTCTTTCTTCCATCTTACTTTCCACCCGCTTCTAACAATTGTTTCATAGCGCAACTGCGAGGTTTTCCTCCTATTACACCTTTCAACCTATTTACTCTCAGTTCCCCTTTCAGCGCTGAATAACCTCATAGATCCCAGCGCTTGGCGTTTCGGCCTAATTTCTATATTCCAATTCGATATTCCAACAAGAAATGAAGAGATTAAAAAGTAGTTGGAGACGACTTCAGAAATTCAGAAATTGATTGAGAATTCCCCGAGACTGTCCAAGATAGGCGTAACAACGGAAGCCGAAATAATTCCACAGATGTCAGGCGAAGGAGAATTCCCCGCGGAGTTCTGCAGAAACAGGGATTGGGCGAGGCCGAACGGCCGCTCGTCTGCGGAGAAGGAGGCGTTACTTGCAGATATACGCCCTGAAAACGTCTTTTGAGGACATAGCAGGGGCGGAAAAATAAGCCGTATTGTTAGTTAGATCCCTCACAGAGAGAGAGAGAGAGAGAGAGAGAGAGAGAGAGAGAGAGAGAGAGAGAGAGAGAGAGAGAGGGGAGAGAACAGCTTTAATACTTGAGAATTTTGGGCGGTTGCAGTCGGGGAAAGAAATAGCCGAGAGGAAAAATATTCGCCAGTAAAGCTTCGAGAGTAATGCCCGCCTACAGAGAGGGACAGAGAATGTAAGATCTAATTTTATGAAACCTGGAAGGAAATTGCTTGCAGGATAATGCATGTGCTTTTTTTTTTTTTTTTTTGTATACTGGCGCAGACAGGCTAGGTTGCACGCACAAATGAGCGTGCGCATAAACCCTCACGCTAGTTCACACTCAAACATGCATGTAATTATACGCGTGAGCGTGTGTTGTGTTTATTTAATGTGTATTTAGTTCTCTTGCGAACTTTTTTATTGTAAAATGTTAAGTGGGTGAATTTAATGCACAGCTTTTGTTTGTCACACTCCTTAATTTTTCATAATAAAAACATTTGTATGGATTTTTATATTTAGTATGAGAGGAATTGTTTGTGCGGTATGTTTATAAATCTGTGATACCAACCAGACTTTTTAAGTTTTTTTTGTAAAAGAAAACTGTTGTGCCGGCATTGTCTGTCCGTCCGCACTTTCTTCTGTCCGCACTTTTTCTGTCCGCCCGCAGATCTCAAAAACTACTGAGGCTAGAGGGCTGCAAATTGGTATGCTGATCATCCACCCTCCAATCATCAAACATACCAAATTGCAGCCCTCTAGCCTGAGTAATTTCTGTTTTATTTAAGGTTCAAGTGTAGTTCTTCGTTGGGGGGGTGGATAGAGTTGTCGCCTAGCACGCTGTTGGCCCAGTGTTCGACTCTCCTACCGGCTAATGAAGAATTAGAGGAATTTATTTCTGGTGATAGAAATTCATTTCTCGTCATAATGTGGTTCGGAACCCACAATAAGCTGTAGGTCCCGTTGCTAGGTAACCAGTCGGTTCTTAGCCACGTAAAATAAATTAATCCTTCAGGCCAGCCCTAGGAGAGCTGTTAATCAGCTCAGTGGTCAGGTAAACTAAGGTATACTTAACTTTAAGGTTCAAGTTAGCCATAATCGTACTTCTGGCAACGATATAGGATAGGCCACCACCGGGCCGTGGTTAAAGTTTCATGGGCTGCTGCTCTAAACCATTATACGGAGACCACCGAAAGATAGATCCATTTTCGGCGGCCTTGATTATACACCGTACAGAAAACTCGATTGCGCCGAAGAAACTTCGGCGCATTTTACTTATTTTTTATACTTATTATTCGTAATTTAAATTGAGATATGTTGTACTTTTGTTCATATTTATAATATTTTCCTCTATTGTGATGTGTTAGGTTTCTTTTTAGTAATGTATTATCGATTTTATATAGCTTTTTATAGGTCTTGCTGTCCATCTCAGAGATTTTTTTTTTTGACACACTAATGCAAGGAAGGAATTAAAATCGCTGTTATGACTGAGAGCTGTGTAAAATAGGGATTATTTTATTGACAATTCCGATATATTCGGTTTACCTTTTTGCATACCTATGGCCTTATGTATATCATTATTATAATGTTCTGAAGATGAACCCTATTCATATAATTATATATATATATATATATTATATATATATATTATTATATATATATATATATTTATATTTATATAACCCTTATTTATATATTTATATATTATATATATATATATATATATATATATATATATATATATATATATATATATATATATATATATATATTTTATGTAATTGTACTAACCATAGTCGCCTTCTCGTGGTCAGGTTGGTAACGTGACCTCTTTCTGATACCCTGGATGCGGGTTCGAATGCTGGATATCAGGCTCTACAGTGACAATCGCATCCATAAAATGTGAAGAATTCGAGAAGTCAAGAGACCATTGTGGTTATTAAAATTACATATGTGTCTGGGGAAAAGTGACGACGAGGCAGTTCTATACATATATTATGTATATATATATACATGTGTGTAAATATATATATATATATATATATATATATATATATATATATATATATATATATATATATATATATATATATATATATATATATATATATATATATTCCTTTCTGAGTGATTATGATAGAAATATCAATTATTACTGTGGAACAGGTTGCAACTTCTTTTTTGACTTGTGCGGCCTGGTTGGTAGCGCTCTGGTCTTTCGTTTGAAAGACCTGGTTCGATCCTGATGCGAATCAGAAATTTATATATATATATATATATATATATATATATATATATATATAATATTCAGTAGGTGTACGCAGACGCTTTCTTTTTCGTAATTTACATACAAATAAACTTTCACACATGCATGTAGATGTGTTTGTGTATGCACGTATGTATGTATATTTGTTTCTATGTCAATAACGGACAGTAAAGCGTTTGTGTATACCCACTGAATAACTTATCAAGAGGACGTTAGTGTGTTCCTCTTCCCGGGTCCATGTGGCAGGGATTGATAACAGTTCCTGGGTTTAAGCATTTTGCCTGTGGTCTTTTGTGTGTACAGTAACCCTTGGGAGGCCTGGATTTATGGTCTAGTCTTTGGGGCCATTTCAATAATGCCCCCGTTTACATTTGTGTGGGCCGGTATTATGTGGGGTCAGAATTCCCCGGAGATATATTTTTTTCTTCCTTTCTTATCCGCCGTTTGGTTTTATTTCGTAAACTAAAGCCCAGTTTATGCTGCTTGTAGAAATGTCAGGTGGCTGTTGTGTTTAAAATACATCTTCGTTTTGTTTAGGTCAGTAGTTTTTAAAATACTCCCTCGTTTTGTTAAGGTTAGTAGTTTTTAAAATACTCCTTCGTTTTTAAAATTAGTACTTTTAAAATGCTTATTCGTTTTGTTTTGTTAAGGTTAGTAGTTTTTAAAAATACTCCTCGTTTTTTTGTTAACGTTAGTTTAGATTTGTAGTTTTTAAAATGCTTTAGTACTTTACGAAATGCTTCTTCGTTTTGTTTAGATTTTTAGTTTTTAAAATACTTCTTCATTTTGTTTAGTACTTTACGAACAGTAGGATTTTCTTGGCCTCTGGTGAAATTTTATGATATATTTTATGACATCTTTCCGAAGGGTTAACTTAAGATTCATGTTGCCCTGGAAATTTTTTGAGCCTCCATTTTTATGTGAAGTGGGAAGGCTCTGAAAAATGCTAGTCTATCATATATTTCTGTGTATATAAACAATTTAATATTTTTCTCGTTAAAATCTTGCCTACGAAAACTGCTTACGTGGTTGCACGCACGCAAGTGCGAGGCTCGCACGCGCAGATACACATATACAAGCATACTATATATATATATATATATATATATATATATATATATATATATATATATATATATATATATATATATATATATATATATATATATATAGGTTTGAAAGGTGTAGCAGGAGGGAAACCTCGCAGTTGCACTATGTGTTAGGAAAGGTTGGATAGCAAGATGAAAGAATTTTAATATGAACAGAAGTTCAGTAACAGAAATGAAAGGGGTTGCAGGTAGAGACCGATGACACACTACAAAGAACCTTTAGTAATGCCTACAGTGCACCCCGTTAGCTGCACTGACGGCGCTACCACCCTACGGGGCAGAAGGTTTTAGTTGACTGGAAATAAGTCATGCTGTGGTTCCCATGTCCCCTTAGGTGAAGGAGAATAAACTGAAATTCCATCTACGAAAGTTTTGCAAACTCTCCAGCTTGACCGGTAAAAAGCAATCTCATTAAAATAATATTAGGATTGAAAGAGAAGACTGTAACTCTCCTAGTTACATCTTTGTGCGTCATTTTACAATGCTGGGGTCTTGATTTCTCGTTAAAGGAAATCCTGTTCATGAAAGGTTATGTTATGTACTTACACTGAATGTCCCAATGTCACTTTGCTACAAATGTACTTACTCTGAATGTCCCAATGTCCCTTTGCTACATCATCTGGTACAAGATTTGCATGTTTGTTCTGTATGTATAATAAATTGAGACATAATGCCATTAATGTTTTTTCCTACATATTTCTGACTGTCTTGATATTCCAGACTGTCTTGATATTCCAGACATGTAAAACAAGTGTTTACGCTTATATTTTACCTGTTAATATTAAGGTTGGTATTTCACTTAGTAGTGTGATTCCCGTGAGCAGTTTTGAAACATTTATACTTTATATTTGTTTATATAAATAGCGCCAAATGGTGAATTCGATTATTAATGCCACAGTTGTTTGCTGGCGTCGGCAACCGCAGTTACTGCGACGCCAGATCGTGCAAACAAATTAATTGCTGCATTGCTATTACATGATATCTTCCGAAATGGTTCGTTCAACACTTGCTGAACCGTTTATGGCATTAACCTTCTTATGTGCTGTAAAACGAAATGCTAGTAAATGCAGAAATGCTTTGCTCTTCATAAACCGATTTTTTCCCATCTCGTTATTGGTTGGGAGAACATTATTAATGTCGGGTCTCGTAGCGTTGACCTTTTCACCCCCTAATGCCCACCCCCTCGGTGTCTCGCTTGGGCACAGAATGTCAAAGGAAAATGTCCCATAGCCGTCCACACCATCGTTGTCGCTTGGGATTTTTATTAACACGAGCCGCTGCCTCTTGCTCACTGTCATTAGAGCGCCTTCAATCGTGCCGTTAAGTTTTTATTATTGTTTCTCAGAGGGAAACGTCACAGCTCCGAGTTGTTGAACGGGACCACAGAGGGGTACATGTTTAGGCTTACATTATCCATTCGAAGGGAATGGGATGTTTTGAAGAGAGGGTATGAAGTATTTATTGTTTCTCAGAGGGAAACGTCACAGCTCCGAGTTGTTGAACGGGACCACAGAGGGGTACATGTTTAGGCTTACATTATCCATTCGAAGGGAATGGGATGTTTTGAAGAGAGGGTATGAAGTATTTATTGTTTCTGAGAGGGAAACGTCACAGCTCCGAGTTGTTGAACGGGACCACAGAGGGGTACATGTTTAGGCTTACATTATCCATTCGAAGGGAATGGGATGTTTTGAAGAGAGGGTATGAAGTATTTATTGTTTCTCAGAGGGAAACGTCACAGCTCCGAGTTGTTGAACGGGACCACAGAGGGGCACATGTTTAGGCTTACATTATCCATTCGAAGGGAATGGGATGTTTTGAAGAGAGGGCATGAAGTATTTATTGTTTCTCAGAGGGAAACGTCACAGCTCCGAGTTGTTGAACGGGACCACAGAGGGGTACATGTTTAGGCTTACATTATCCATTCGAAGGGAATGGGATGTTTTGAAGAGAGGGCATGAAGTATTTATTGTTTCTCAGAGGGAAACGTCACAGCTCCGAGTTGTTGAACGGGACCACAGAGGGGTACATGTTTAGGCTTACATTATCCATTCGAAGGGAATGGGATGTTTTGAAGAGAGGGTATGAAGTATTTATTGTTTCTCAGAGGAAACGTCACAGCTCCGAGTTGTTGAACGGGACCACAGAGGGGCACATGTTTAGGGCTTACATTATCCATTCGAAGGAATGGGATGTTTTGAAGAGAGGGTATGAAGTATTTATTGTTTCTCAGAGGAAACGTCACAGCTCCGAGTTGTTGAACGGGACCACAGAGGGGTACATGTTTAGGCTTACATTATCCATTCGAAGGGAATGGGATGTTTTGAAGAGAGGGTATGAAGTATTTATTGTTTCTCAGAGGGAAACGTCACAGCTCCGAGTTGTTGAACGGGACCACAGAGGGGTACATGTTTAGGCTTACATTATCCATTCGAAGGGAATGGGATGTTTTGAAGAGAGGGTATGAAGTATTTATTGTTTCTCAGAGGGAAACGTCACAGCTCCGAGTTGTTGAACGGGACCACAGAGGGGTACATGTTTAGGGTTACATTATCCATTCGAAGGGAATGGGATGTTTTGAAGAGAGGGCATGAAGTATTTATTGTTTCTCAGAGGGAAACGTCACAGCTCCGAGTTGTTGAACGGGACCACAGAGGGGTACATGTTTAGGCTTACATTATCCATTCGAAGGGAATGGGAAGTTTTGAAGAGAGGGCATGAAGTATTTATTGTTTCTCAGAGGGAAACGTCACAGCTGAGTTGTTGAACGGGACCACAGAGGGGTACATGTTTAGGTTTACATTATCCATTCGAAGGGAATGGGATGTTTTGAAGAGAGGGTATGAAGTATTTATTGTTTCTCAGAGGGAAACGTCACAGCTCCGAGTTGTTGAACGGGACCACAGAGGGGCACATGTTTAGGCTTACATTATCCATTCGAAGGGAATGGGATGTTTTGAAGAGAGGGTATGAAGTATTTATTGTTTCTCAGAGGGAAACGTCACAGCTCCGAGTTGTTGAACGGGACCACAGAGGGGTACATGTTTAGGCTTACATTATCCATTCGAAGGGAATGGGATGTTTTGAAGAGAGGGTATGAAGTATTTATTGTTTCTCAGAGGGAAACGTCACAGCTCCGAGTTGTTGAACGGGACCACAGAGGGGTACATGTTTAGGCTTACATTATCCATTCGAAGGGAATGGGATGTTTTGAAGAGAGGGCATGAAGTATTTATTGTTTCTCAGAGGGAAACGTCACAGCTCCGAGTTGTTGAACGGGACCACAGAGGGGTACATGTTTAGGCTTACATTATCCATTCGAAGGGAATGGCATGTTTTGAAGAGAGGGCATGAAGTATTTATTGTTTCTCAGAGGGAAACGTCACAGCTCCGAGTTGTTGAACGGGACCACAGAGGGGTACATGTTTAGGCTTACATTATCCATTCGAAGGGAATGGGATGTTTTGAAGAGAGGGCATGAAGTATTTATTGTTTCTCAGAGGGAAACGTCACAGCTCCGAGTTGTTGAACGGGACCACAGAGGGGTACATGTTTAGGCTTACATCATCCATTCGAAGGGAATGGGAAGTTTTGAAGAGAAGGTATGAAGTATTTATTGTTTCTCAGAGGGAAACGTCACAGCTCCGAGTTGTTGAAGGAGACCACCAGACGGCCACATGTTTAGGCTTACATTATCCATTCGAAGGGATCGGGATATTTTTAAGAGAGGGTAAGATCAACATGTTGCAAGCAGCAAGATAGGAAGGGGTGAAAAGTCAAAGACGAAAACCGGTACAGTTAGGGGCCTAAAAAGGAACGCTAGAAGCAGCGTAAAATTTAAACCAGTTTCCGCCCCCCTTTGTGGATTTGTATTGCCGGCTCCCTGTTTTTATGAGCAAAGGGCGGAATGTCCCCAGGGCTTTGGCCTAAAGCTGTTGATGCTCATTTTTGTCTTTGTTACGTCATTGGGTACATTTTTATTTTATTTGTTAAAATAAGACAATGGTAGATGGTAGACACCGATAATTATTTCTCGTTGGCTAGGTTGATGAAAAATAACACTATATTGCATTACAAGTTAGACATTGTGATCCCTACCCTTATTTCTCTTTTAAAAAATTTTGGCAGTTTGTTCTACAATCTTCGAAGCGATAAAAAATTCAAATCTAGTAAGGTTTTACACGGCAACTTTTCAAGTAAATGCTCTTTCAAAATATTGTTGTTTGTTTGACGATTGGTAAACTTCGGGACCGCCTGAGATTTAGCGAATATTTCAGTCGTATCGTACAACTATATTTGCACCTAATGCATATTGCAACTCAAGTCTTGTCACGAAAAGATCTATATTTATTTATTTTATTTATTTTCCATTGCATCTGTAGCTTATCTGTATATATAAAAGCGAATGTTTATAAATTTGTTTGTCCACAACAGAAATCCGAACCGCTTGACAGACCCAGACAAAATTTTGCACACGGCCTCTCTGTCACCCCAGAAAGGTTTATAACGCAAAATCAAACCCCTACCCCGTGACAGACATACAAACACAGACAAAACAAATGAAATTTTCTTTTTAGTCCACCTTTTCTTCAGCAACGTTATGGGAGCCACCAGTAGCTTAGGTGGAAAGCTCAAACTTTTCTGTTGGTGACGTCATTAAGCTCCTCCCATTGCAAACCCTCGGACGTATGGTAGCCCGACAAATGTGCGAGACTTTCATGCATTTATTATAGATGCATTTTTTGCTGTTGTTTCTTTTGTTTTCGATGTTTGCATGCTGGGAATGGAAAACCTTTGATTGTATTCTTTATTTTTTTCTGTGTATAATTTTACGATCTTTTCTATATTTGCTCGAGAAGCTAAAGCTCATTACTTACGGTATTCAGTAGCTCTCATATTTTGCATGAATAATAATAATAATAATAATAATAATAATAATAATAATAATAATAATCAAGTACATGACGGACATAGTGTTCAATTCTATCACTTAGAAGAACGACTGTATGAAAATTGCCTCGGATAGAAGAATGTTACTTTCCTACAAAAGAAGTCATGGTAATTTGTGAACTAGAAATTTCATTCCCTCTGAACCTTTTAGACAACCTACAAGTGGTATTGTCACCTTATTTAAGAAAGAAAAATCTGTGAACTGGTTCTGCCCTTTGCCACCTAATCTACTTTATGCTGTGTCAGTTGGTAAACACCAGTGACCACAAATCCCCTTCATGGTCCAAGCTTTCATACGAAGCCATGCTGAGGTTATCATGCCCTCTGAATCACCCCCCCCCCCACCCTCTCCGTTGTATCTTTTGGGAGAATCATCACTATTCCAGAAGGGGGTTAGTGCCCCACATCCATTGCTGGTAACAGTGAACTTATCATTTATTGTTTTCTGTAAAAGAAAACTATTGTGCCGGCTTTGTCTGTCCGTCCGCACTTTTTCTGTCCGCGCTCAGATCTTAAAAACTACTGAGGCTAGAGGGCTGCAAACTGGTACGTTGATCATCCACCCTCCAATCATCAAACATATCTAATTTCAGCCCTCTAGCTTTAGTAGTTTTTATTTCATTTAAGGTTAAATTTAGCCATGATGGAGCGTCTGACACTGCTTTAGGTGCCAACAATACAGGCCACTACCGGGAGGTGGCTGAGAGTTTCATACAGCATTATATGCCGTACAGAAAACTCGATTACGCCGAAGGAACTTCGGCATATTTTTTGTTTTTTATTGTTCAAATTTATGTAATTTGGCGTCTCAGCGACTGTGGTTATCGACGCCAGCAATTTGTAGGTGGTACGATCTGCTGGGTGAGCGTCTCGTTCGGTGAGTGAGAGGAACGCGACAAAACGTAAAGAAAAGAAAAGGACGTTTATTTAATATTATTTAATATAGCTATTATTATTGCCTCCTCTCCTTCCCTGCAATCTCCATTCAACCCCCCACCCCCTCTTCTCCTAATGGGAGTCCGAGGTAAAATTGTTAGGCTTATGAGAGAACAGTTTGTACTTTTCTCCGATACCGACTGTGATTTAGCTTTGTGTATTTTTTCAAGGGGTAATTGTTTCTTCACTTATATTTATTCTCAGCCACTAAAATTTCAACTTTCCAAGGAGTAACTGTTTTTTCAGTGTACGAGTCGTCGTTCGTAATATTTATTCTCGGTCACTAAAGCTTCTACTAAGTGCTATTACATCACGAGAAATGATCATTCAAATAAGTGGACTCAGAATCTCTCCCGAGAAAGGCCCAAAAGAAAGCAATATTACCTTGCCAGTTTCCCTTTCTGGAAGTGAGGGAATGAACGCTAAGAATTCCGTTCTCCTCCTCTACCTCCCTCCCATCCTCCCTCCCTTCCCCCCTCCCCTTATCACTTTCTTCTCTCCCATGTCCTTCCTCATTTGATCTCCCTTCTCCTTTGATTTCTCCTCCTCACCCCAAGCTTCCGTCGCTTGATTCTCCTCTTCCTAGATGGCCCCTTTCCTGATTACCCTCACCCCCCCCAAGTATCCCACCCCTCGGGTGATTTTCCCCTTCCCGAGCCTTTCCGGGGTGAGGTAATTAACGCTTCTCCCCTGTTATTTCATATTCCATCGTCAAAGCGAAGAGAAACACAGACCTCTCTTGCGGAATAACTGTTGAAGCCTCGTCTTCGTAAATTGGGAGAGTGTAGCTGGATATGGACTAAGACCTTAAGGTTATCTGATACAGATTAGTGATGATAAGATAGAAGTCCTGAAATATATAAAAAAGATCTCATTGTAAATTGGCGGAATGTAGGTGGATATGGACTGAGACCTTAAGGTTATCTGATACAGATTAGTGATGATAAGATAGAAGCCCTGAAATATATAAAAAAGATCTCTTTGTAAATTGGCAGAATGTAGGTGGATATGGACTGAGGCCTTAAGGTTATCTGATACAGAATAGTGATAATAAAATAGAAGTCCTGAAATATAAAAAAATAATGATGATGATAATGATACTGATAAGATTGCATACGGTAAGAAATAGTCTGATGAATGTGTTAACGTCAGCTCGTTGAATATAAGTCTTTAAGATGGTTTGGTGGTGTTGGAAGAATGGAGAACGATAGATTCTATAGTTTTCCATTCTTCCAACACGACCAAACCACCTCAAAACGCTGAGATCCATCATTTCACCTGCGCCAACCTTTTTTTTACCACTTATGTTGGTAACTTCATATCATAGCCTTGTAACAATGTTGTGGGTGTTTTCTGCGCATGGAGTTCATGCAGGAATCGGCAGTAAAGATATGAATTTGACAGCGATCGTTGTCTTTTGATCTTAAAAGCCACTCTGTTAGGGGAAATGACGTAATAGTATTGAAATGGTTTTAATTATCAAAAGTTTATAAAAAAAATCATCTTAAACAAGAGCAAGTTTTTCTGATTGATTGTGTCAACTCGTATTTTTCTGCATTTTATTATTTTTTCCCTTTTATTTTACTATTATACCAAAGTAGTAAGGTTACGGGAAGTGTTAAGGCGAAAATCAAGCCATTATTTGTTGACATTTGTTTCGCGTTGTTATTTTGTTTTTCCTCATTTCCTAAGATTATATGTATTAACTTCCTGATGCCTTAACAGAGGAAGAAGAAGAAGTGTCTTGGTGGCAGATTCCTGAGATGGATGCTAGTATTGTACCAGCCCCGGTTTTTTTTTTTTTTTTTTTGCCATGCCCCTAAGTTAGGTTAGGTTAAGTTAGGTTGGGTTGGGTTGGGTTAGGTTAGGTGAGATTAATGGTCAAGTGTCATTTTGATGTAGGGAACGTAATGAGATTATTTTCAAGAAAATTCTATGGTTAGTTTGTAAGATATGGCGTCCCGCTTTTTTCAGGGAAAAGTCCCGGTACTCGGTTACATCTCGGGAAAATGCTCCCCGGTACCGGGTACAGTATAAAGGATAAAATTTTCAGAAAATATCACCATATCGGGAGTGAGGTATAGAACCTTCTTTATAAGAAACCCCTTTGCAGACGAATCCTGAATAATATCATTCTCTCTCAACATTAACCGAATTCAGGTTCAATCTTCCAGAATGAGAAACATATCATTGTAACGGTTGATTGTACTTTGAGCCGTGCGTCAGTTCATTTACACGGAATGAATTTCACAAAGACCTAATTGTTAGGGCCGTCCCTTCGAGGCGGGTTATTAAGAAGAGTTGAAGAGCATTACATTCGTAATTGCAGCTCCATCTTGGACGTTCCGCGAAGAAGAAGAAGAAGAAGAAGAAGAAGAAGAAGAAGAAGAAGCACAACGTAGCAGCCTTTGAAAACATTCTGAAGAAGAGGCCCCTTTAATCTTCGCCTGCTAAGTTGGCTCGGAGGAGACTCGGAGGTTGCGAGGTTGGAAGAGAAATTCGCCCGGCCGCGTCTTCGTTATTGCAGATGGGCGGCGCCTTCAATTTGCCGCATGTAAAGCGCTCTTAATGGAGCCGTTTGTTGAGACAAACACAATAGACTGAGGGAAAGGAGGAAAATATTAAGACCGGGAATATGAGGGAAAGCTCCGACTTTGGTGAACCATATTGTATCATTTCGTCCCAGGAGAGAATAATTAATTGTTTCTATGTTGTTTTTTATTCTAGTTTGGAATAGTTACATCCGACAATTAGTTTCAGGGAAGCTGTCTTTATTTGTAATTAATTTGCGGAATTTGGTAGAACTTTTGATGTTTGTAGGGGATCATTGTCGAAAAGTATTGGCAATGTTTTGCGAAGCACAAAGTATGAGGGTTATATAATTTTTTTCTCCCCTTGCGAAAATACGATAACATGCCTTGGCATTAAAAAATATGTAATTGATTTTGATGCTAGATATTGCATATTAAAATGTAAGGAAAAATTACTTCTTTTTATTGTAAACAGGTCCTTCATAATGGATATATTTATTTGAAGGGGGCGTGTAAAATTAGTTTTAGTTCCAGTATATTCACTTTTGTCTCTTGGAAGTTGATTTGTTTCTGCTTATCGAAATAATTTAGGTTCAGAAAAAGTAACGGTAAAAATGGCAGAATCCCTAGCTGAAGTTTGCTAAGATAAAAAATGCCAAAATTTCTTTTAAGAAAATCTTAGCCATGAATCAAGCACTAGAAATAAACATTTTTTTTTTTTTACACCAGACAAGACTTCGATAAATTGACTATCAAATAGTTGAACGCTATGTATTCTGAAAGCATATTACCGTAATTTTTTTTTACGGCACATTTAGTTTTCTGAAAAGAAAAATATTGTGCCGGCTTTGTCTGTCCGTCCGCACTTTTCTGTCCGGCCTCAGATCTTAAAAACTACTGAGGCTAGAGGGCTGCAAATTGGTATGTTGATCACCCACTCTCCAGTCATCAAACATAGCAAATTGCAGCCCTCTAGCCTCAGTAGTTTTTATTTTATTTAAGGTTAAAGTTAGCCATGATCGTGCGTCTGGCAACGATATAGGAAAGGCTACCACCGGGCCTTGGTTCAAATTTCATGGGTCGCGGCTCATACAGCATTATACCGAGACCCACCAAAAGATAGATCTATTTTCCGTGGCCTTGATTATACGATGTACAGAAAACTCGACTGCGCCGAATACACCAGCAATTATATTCCTGAAAAGTCAATTCGTTCAAGCTCTTGTAATACAACGTTTAACGCTTCCGTAGTAACGCAAGGATATTAGGCATTCTGCAGCATCACGCAAGACTGGTGCTTGTCAACCATAATCACAAACAAGAGGAGCTCTTGAGTGAGCCTGACCTCGGGATAATTGAACGTCATGTGCATAATGAAGGCTTTTACCAACCTCCTTGTTTATGATTGTAGATGAGGCGTCTTCGTGATTTGGGATTAATGTATGCAGTGGAATATGCTTGTCATAACCAGGTTATATCAGTGTGTCAAGTATTTTTGGTTCTCCTTCATGATGTCGGTTTTTTAATGATTCCATCCCCCTCCCCCCTTTCCTACCGGAAAATAAATGTAATGGAAGTAATCACGTTTTTAGTTTTCTGAAAAGAAAACTATTGTGCCGGCTTTGTCTGTCCGGCTGCACTTTATTCTGTCACCACTTTTTCTGTCCACCCTCAGATCTTAAAATTTACCGAGGCTAGAGGGCTGCAAATTGGTATGTTGATCAACCACCCTCCAGTCATCAAACATACCAAATTGCAGTCCTCTAGCCTCAGTAGTTTTTATTTTATTCAAGGTTAAAGTTGGCCATAATCGAGCTTCTGGCAACGATATAGGATAGGCTACCACCGAGCAGTGGTTAAAGTTTCATGGGCCTCTGCTCACACAGCATTATACCGAGACCACCGAAAGATTGATCTGCTTTCGGCGGCCTTGATTATACGCTGTAGTGGCTGTACAGAAAACTCGATTGCGCCGAAGAAACTTCGGCGCATTTTTTTACTTGTGTATATATATATATATATATATATATATATATATATATATATATATATATATATATATATATATATATATACTGTATATATATGTATATATATATGTATATATAAATACATACTTACATAATACATACATTCGCGCGCCCGCACACACACACGTCATTGTGTCAGTTTTCTGAGGATAGTTTCTAGTAATATTTATATACATACATATATACATTGAAACCTACATATAAACATACTTTACTGTGTACAGTGCCGTTTGAGACCCGTAGTGCTTTAAAACTTCTTTATAGATTTTTCTTTTCTTTTTATCAAGAAGGAACACAATATTGCCCAAGTTTGCATTGCTTTCAAAATCAGTCGGCTGAACACAGAGATTGGACTCTGATTGGATTTTGCTTGGAAAAGTTTTCGATTGGAGTTTGATGCACCTGAAGGTTTCTTCTGGTTCGCTTGAAATTTTTTGTGCTTGAAATGTTTTGTATTTATTATTTTTTGTGCTTGACATTTTTTGTATTTATTATTTTTTGTGCTTGAAATTTTTGTATGTATTATTTTTTGTACTTGAAATTTTTTGTATTTATTATTTTTTGTGCTTGAAATATTTTGTATTTATTATTTTTTGGGCTTGAAACTCTGTATTTAGTATTTTTTGTGGGGAAATTATTTTGTATTTAATAATTTTTGTTGTTGAATTTTTTTTTTATTTATTATTTTTTGTGCTTGAAATTAATTTTAGTTATTAATTTTTGTGCTTGAAATTTTTTGTATTTATTATTTTTTGTGCTCGAAATTTTTTGTAATTATTGTTTTTAGTGCTTGAAAATTTTTTGTTTATTATTTTTTGGTCGTGTGATCATCTGATATTAACATGTGCCCCGTAGGGCGGTAGTGCCGTCAGTGCACCTCGGTCGATGCACTGTAGGCATTACTTAAGTTTCTTTGCAGCGTGCCTTCGGCCCCTAGCTGTAACCCCTTTCGTTCCTTTTACTGTACTTCCTTTCATATTATCTTTCTTCCATCTTACTTTTCACCCTCTCCTAAGAATTGATTCTTAGTGCAACTGCTTTGAGGTTTTCCTCTTGTTACACATTTTTATATTTGTTCCCATTTTTATATTTCTCATTTATGTTGTTATTATCTAAATCTTCAATATTATTACTCTGTAATTATTTTTCATTAGGGGGCACATGCCCAGGTGCCCCCACCCCGGATCCGCTAGTGAAACCGACGGAGGTGCTTTTGTCTCAAAGAAAGTACTCGGGAATTAAGATTTTGCTTACAGTTCAAGAAAAAATAAAAATCGACAGCATGGCCCCAGTTGTACGGAAAATTCTCAAAAATTCGGGTTTTGTTTTCCTTGTTTGCAAAACAACCGCAGTTGCTTTAAAATTACAAGTTGAACCCGGTGAAACAACAATGGTAACTTTCCAAACACAAAAACGGTAAAAGTACGCTGGACTGTTTTTATTTTTTCCTTTCTTATAAAATAAACATAGGTTTTTATTCCGTCCATTATTGTTACAATTTCCATTCTTTCATTCACTGAGGCAGACTGCTGTTCCTTTCAGGATGAAAAGAGCTTAGGCATCAAACAAACTGTATTGTAAATGATACATCATATGGTCTGTTTGAAAAAGTCAGATTAATATTCCTTTTGTGCGTTTGAGGAAATTCTTGTATACTAGATGTTCCTACTCTTCCATTTCATATTTTTTTTATTGACAGGTTTTCAACTGGGAATCATTGTCGTTATATAAATAGCTTTCAAAAACTCACCTGCGTCTAATGTGTCTTCTGATGTTCGCAATAACTTATATTCGACAAAGTTACTTTTTTTTTGGGGGGGGGAGGTTGTGTTGTCTTCTTGTTAGCACGTTTATGCAAAAAGCTATCGAAGTATTTAAAAGAAAATTTTGCAAAAGGTGACCCACGTGTGTAGTGACAAGCGATTGGATCAGTGGTTCTTAACCAGGGGTGCTCACACCCCAAGGGGGTGGGAAGCCGGTTCCTAAGGGGTGAGAGGATGCCTATGCATAATTAAAGCAAAATATATTTTTATATACGCATGTTATTTTTTCTGCAAAAAATAAAATAATAATAATAATAATAATAATAATAATAATAATAATTAATAATTTTATTATTATTATTATTATTATTATTATTATTATTATTATTATTATTATTATTATTATTATTATTATTATTATTATTATTAGCTTTTTTTTCAGCAATTCAGGGGGTGCGAGAACTGACTGCTGATTTGAAATGGGTGCATACACTGAAAAAGGTTAAGAACCAATAGATTAGATATTGGGAAAGATACAAATGCTAGGTTCTTGGATAGGGAATTTTTTTGAGGGGGGCCGAGTCGGTTTTGGGCAGGTAGAATCCACAAACTCGACCGGCGGTTTGCTGTTTACTCTATCTCTCATTTATGATGCTAAGTTCAATACAAAACCATAGGAATTTATTATTTTTTCGTTATATCCTGTTCTTACGAAGGTGGTTGTTAAATACGTTTTGAAGAGGCTTTAAATGAAATGACTGTGTGCGACCCTTTTAATGCATAGTTTATATCTGTCTTGTAGATGACACTAAATCTATGAAGGGTCAGAGAAAATTATTTTTTATACCACCTTCTGTTTTTCCTAGTATATAAGTAGCCTGCTGTACTATGTTATACGTTGATATTAATACGCTTTTTAATAAGCCTTTTCCTAGCTTGTCTATTAATAAATAAATTTCAGAGTGTTTCAGGCTGCAAATACACACACACACAACACAACTAGACATATATATATATATATATATATATATATATATATATATATATATATATATTTCTTAAAATTCCTAATTATTACTTGTTTATGTTACCCTTTTCAAGGCATATCTATTTGTATTCTGTTACGTCTTCGTGGTAACCTGCTGTTACTCAGTAAACATAAAAAAGAGGGAAAAGTTTTATACTGGGAATTTTTTATCATTCTTATTCATGTTTATTGTTTTTGATTATCGGGAAATAAAAGAATGTACATTGCGTAATGGTAATAAATGTTGGGTGTATTTAATTTTCTGTCCCCCTGTGACCAACAGCCAGGTTGCTGTTCAGAAATGGAATGAAAGCTATTCCAGGACCCGTCTCGTTTCCGTGAACCCTTTTGTGATGAAACAGCTACATTTTCGGCGCCATTTATCTTTTTTCACGCTGAAGGCTGTCCCCTGGTGGGAACAGCGCAGTTGCCTCTCGCTGTTACTGCGAAAGCAATTTTGCTTTCGGTGAAATAGGCGACACGTTTATATTTTCCCCCGCTGCTTCACCCAAAAGACACCTATGAATTATGTGAATATATTTAAACAAGAGCCTGTTGGCATGCGCTATGCGCACTGGAACCCGGCGCTGCTATCTCCCCTACCATCCCGATTCTCTACCTACGCCGTCCCCACCAGGGGCGGACAAACAGGTTTGCAGGAGGGGGGTGGATGTCTTCCCTACTCTCCTGATCCCCTACCTACCCCGCCCCCACCAGGGGCGGACAAACAGGTTTGTGGGAGGAGGGTGGATGTCTCCCCTACCCTCCCATACCCTTACCTACCCCGCCCCCACCAGGGACGGACAAACAGGTTTGTGGGAGGAGGGTAGATGTCTCCCCTACCCTCCCGTTCCCCTACCTACCCCGCCCCCACCAGGGGCGGACAAACAGGTATGCTGGGGTGGGTGGCTGTGTCATGTCTCCCCTACTGTCACCCAGGGAAGGACAAACAAGATCCACTCGGACTGTATTATTATAGATGCATTTAACTTGTAGTTAATGAGTGGATTTTGTGCATAAATAGGAGTAAAACTTTCTATCATTATATTAGTACAATACTTTCCCAATAGGTTTGTATTCATTTTTAGAAATATGTGCATGAAAGCGTATATAGATGCAATTGCTCTCGTTACTGGAGAAGGAATTTTCAATTTAAGTGTTGTTTTTTGTGTTCCCCAACATAGACTGTTCAAAATTTTTATTGGTATGGGTATGGAAAAAAACAGATGCAACCCCTTCCCTTGGGAAAGCAATTTCTTATAAATGCATCAGTCTTCATTTTTAGGGGTGGCCAAGAGGGACTTCTCTCTCTCTCTCTCTCTCTCTCTCTCTCTCTCGTCGGCTATAAGTTATTCTGATTAAAAGGAAAAGTTTGTTGACTTTGTATTCCCAAAGTTTTGCTGGAGATGATACCCAACTTTCTCCCCAGTGTTGTCCTTGTGGAAGAGCTAACTTCGATGTTTTGACTTTAATTCCTACCTATATAATATGCTGGGACTCGTAGAGTGTCATTAGATAACGGACTGGAATCATCTTAATGGACTTGGGTGACTTCCTAACAATTCATTATTCGCTGGAGATTCTGATGAGCGCCTCACATGGACTGGAAAAGCGTATGTTGTTAAATACCCACGATAGGAGGTATCTGCCGTCAAAGGTCTTGTATAATGACGGATATTAATCTTACATTTCTTTTCTGTAGATGGAATTACAAGCACTTTTTTATATAAAGTCACAAAATTAGAAATAAGGGTAAAAAATGTAGATGTGTGTAAATATGGTTTCGCAGTTCCTCACTTCTTGATCATGTCAATCTGATGGTTTGTCGTCTTTCATATTTGTTGTGTAATGACGTTTCTTACGGTAATTCTCATCATTAACTTTTTAATTTTCGGTTTCCTCTCTGCCGTTTTACAATCATGTGATACCCGATGTCCATAACTTTTTTTTATTGATATATTTAATTCCTATATTTGATTATAGGCATCTTGAGGTTTGCACAAGAAATGTGCAAACCTCAGGGTTACCTCTGCAGTGCACTCACACTCTGACCTGCTAAAGTGTTTGGTCTTAACTTCTCTGTTATGTGGTCTTAATCTTTTTGTTATATGGTCTTAACCTTTCTGCTTTTGAGGTATTAACCTTTCTGTTATTTGGTCTTAACCTTTCTGTGTTGAGGTATTAACCTTCCTGTTATTTGGTCTTAACCTTTCTGTTTTTGAGGTATTAACCTTTCTGTTATTTGGTCTTAACCTTTCTGTGGTGAGGTATTAACCTTCCTGTTATTTGGCCTTAACCTTTCTGTTATTTAGGTCTTAACCTTTCTGTCATTTGGTCTTAATGCTTTCTGTTATTTGTTCTTAACCCTTCTGTTATTTAGGTCTTAACCTATCTGTCATTTATTCTTAACCTTTCTGTTATTTAGGCCTTAACCTTTCTGTTATTTGGTCTAAACCTATCTGTTTTTGAGGTATTAGCCTTTCTGCAATTTGGTCTTAACCTTTCTGTTATTTAGGTCTTAACCTTTCTGTTATTTGGTCTTAACCTTGCTATCATTTGGTCTTAACCTTTTTGTTATTTATTTAGGTCTTAATTGTTATTTATTTTTGTTATTTATTTAGGTCTTAACCTTTCTGCTTTTGAGGTATTAACCTTCCTGTTATTTGGTCTTAACCTTTCTGTTATTTGGTCTTAACCTTTCTGTTATTTGGTCTTAACCTTTCTGTTATTTGGTCTTAACCTTCCTGTTATTTGGTCTTAACCTTTCTGTTATTTGGTCTTAACCTTTCTGTTTATGAGGTGTTGACCTTTCTCTTATTTGGTCATAACCTTTCCGTTATTTGGTCTTAACCTTTCTGTTTTTGAGGTGTTGACCTTTCTGTTATTTGGTCTTAACTTTTCTGTTTTCGAGCTGTTAACCTTTCTGTTATTTGGTTTGAACTTTTCTTTTATTTGGTCTTAATTTTTCTGTTATTTGGTCTTAATTTTCTGGTATTTGGTCTTAATCTTTCTGTTATTTGGTCTTAACTTTTATGTTTTTGAGCTGTTAACCTTCTGTTACTTGGCCTTAACCTTTCTGTTATTTGGTCTTAATCTTTCTGTTATTTGGTCTTAACTTTTCTGTTTTTGAGCCATTAACGTTTCTGTTATTTAGTTCTTAAGTTCTTAACCTTTCTGTTATTTATGTCTTAACACCGCTTAAAGATGTATGAACTTGAAAGATAACCAACATTTTTCACTTGCAATGATTTCCTAAAATATTTGCTGAAGTAATGCCTCTTGTATTTTAGTATGCTATATTTCTGTGGCGGCTGACGGATATTATTGTTAACGATAATATAAACCTTTCTCAAACTTTTTTTGGGTATTTTGCTTACCCCAATAAATGCTCCGCACGGGGGTAGTGCCGTCATTACACCTCATGCGGTGTACTATAGGCATTACTTAAGGTTCTTTGCAGCGTGCCTTCGGCCCCTAGCTGCAATCCCTTTCATTCCTTTTACTATACCTCCTTCCATATTCTTTCTCTTCCATCTTGCTCTCCACCCTCTCCTAGCAATTGATTCATAGTGCAACTGCTTTGAGGTTTTCCTCCTGTTACACCTTTCAAAACTCAATTTCCCTTCCAGCGCTGAATGACGTCAGGTCCCAGCCATTGGCCTTAGGCCAAAATTCTATATTCTGTGCTATTCTGTTCTACCCCAATAAATATAACATGCATGATAGTAGCGGAGCAAGCAAACCTTACCACTTTGTAATCCAATTATTTTAAAGAATCAGCTCCCGGTGGATTGCATTTCTAAGCTTAGCATTTCCAGACATTTCCAGATGCCGTAGACTGGAGCTGTATATATCTGCTATTGATGGGTATTGGTTTTCTGACCCCCTCTCTTGTCCGTGTCACGTGTGTAAACATATCGTCGGGTTGAGTGCACAAGCCAGGGAACGGGGACGCAGGTTAAGGTAACAGGTTATTGGGAATTCGTCAGATGTAGATACTTCTGAACGTTTGGTTGAGTTGGGGTGTATTACATTATCTTGGGTTGAGTAAGTACCTAGTGTCATCGTCCCCCCGCCCCCAATCCACTAAGAAATGCACCTATTATATACCTTTTCAGTGTTGTATAGAATAGGTTACGAATAGTTACAATCTGTCCGCATTGTGGTCTGTAAATTATTGACTAATGAGCTTGATGGTGCGCGCTTGCGCTGTGCACACGTCTCCCTGCCGCCGTTGTAGTTTGCTCGGTCGTTACGAAAGTGTACGAACCTACGTTCCCGATAATCCACGCTTCACACCGGGGCGGACAAACGGGATCCACTCGGATTTTATTATTCCTCTGTAAAAGAAAAGTAAAAGAAAACTATTGAGATGGCTATTTGTCTGTCCGTCCGCACTTTTTCTATCCGCCCTCAGATCTTAAAATCTACTGAGGCTAGAGGGCTGCAAATTGGTATGTTGATCATCTACCCTCCAATCATCAAACATACCAAATTGCAGCACTCTAGCCTTAGTAGTTTTTATTTTATTTAAGGTTTAAGTTAGCCATGATTGTGCATCTGGCAATGGTATAGGACAGGCTACCACCTTGCCGTGGCTGAAAGTTTGATGGGTCGTGGCTCATACAGCATTATACGCTGTACAGAAAACTCGATTTCGCCGAAGAAACTTCGGCGTAATTCTTACTTGTTATTATAGATCATAACCAGGCTTTCATTATGTAATTGCTGTAGGTGCTCTGCGTATAAAGCTACATTAATTTCATCCTAATGGTTTTTAGTCAGCGGAGTGTGTCAAAGATCTATTTGTTTATGCTGATTAATGAAATAGGTTCTACATCTCCTTCCCCCTCCGCTTCTCTTTAAAAAATTACCAATGCTTTCCGTACAATATGCCAAAGGCTTTGATATGTACGCTTGCAATTTACATGAATGTGTAAGTTTAATATTGATTTAGCCATTGTATGGAGTTGATGATATTTTTAAAGACTAATGTGATTTTCCATACTAGTGACTATTTCAATGTATAATAATAAAGTCCGAGTGGATCTTGTTTGTCCGCCCCGGGGTGACAGTAGGAGAGACATGACACAGCCACCCACCCCCTGCAAACCGTTTGTCCGCCCCGCGTGGCGGGGTAGGTTGGTGATCGGGAGGGTAGGAGAGACAGTAGCGCCGGGTTCCAGCGCGCCACACCAACAAGCTCGTATAGCAATAATGAGGGAAAGAGATGAACGCCCTTTGTAACAGTAGTATAGATGACTGTACATTAATCGCCCACATCAAATCTAACACGATTATTGAGTGTGCGTGTGTTTGTTTAGTTTGTGCGTCAGAATTTTTTGTTGTTGTAGGCTCCTGCTAATATACCTCTGTGATCAAAGTTGGTTATGACGAGGTACTTTGTTATTCATGAGGCAAATAAGGCTACCACGCGGCAGAGCATAATGTCAAAGGTGGTTGTTCACGAGACGCCAGTGATGGAGGAGGAAGGGAAGGAGAATTTTTACCTTGGTAATGAGTATCTTGTCATTTTCCTCTTGTTCCTTTGCACGATGACCTTCAGTAATACTTTTTGTGGGTTTTTGTTGTATTCTTATGATTATTTGACGTAAAATTAATCTCTATCTACAGCGCATATTTTTGGTTTGGTAATAACCTCCATAGCTTTTCTGGTATCCCAGTCATTGGTGTTTTCCTTCGTAGCTCTGTTGTTAGGTGATATCTTGATGATATTTGCTTTTTCACTAAGTATTGATGATTTTTCTCAAGTGGATTTGGTCATTAATAATATTTAGATAGCCATAATAGTCTATATTTAAGAGCTAATGTTCGCAATACTCATCAAAAATGCAAAAACACAAATCTATCAATTTAGGTAGATCGTATCTGCTAAGGTCAGAAACTTTGTGCTTCTTCTGTTGACTTAAACTGTGATTCTCTTGCCTAATGCTTAATGAACCGTCATTCTACTACATACCCTGTCATTCCTCACATTCCTCTCCTCACGGTGAAGTTGGAGCCTTTTCCCCTTTCGGAAAAGTGTCACCGAAAAATTAAAGACATGAGTCTTCATATTCTAATAGATGACTAAAACAGCTCGAATCCTTGCAGGTGATAAGAGCCTGATTTTATCGAAATGAATGGAATGTATTTAGTTCAGTGATACAGGACTGAGGTGAAGAGAATTTCATGTGTCGATGTCAAGGACCCGTTTGAGACATGAAGCGTCGAAAAGTTGCTTGCCCTTTTCAGAAGTCTTAAGGCTCTAGAAATGTACAAGGACGTTGATGCACGAGCAGTAATGGCAATTAATCTTCTCTCTCTCTCTCTCTCTCTCTCTCTCTCTCTCTCTCTCTCTCTCTCTCACACACACTTATATATACGTATGTGTGTATATATATGTTGTGTGTGTGTGTGTGTTTGTGTATACACGTACCAAAATACATGTCTGTATTTATATCAAGAATTCATGTCATCACTTTAACAAACCTTCAATAATATTGTGTGTTTCTTTTCAGGAAAAACTCACGGCAGAATCCTTTGTTAGGTGGTTCCTCTTTCACCTTGGTGGTTGTAATACACTTGTATACATGTGACCTGTGTGTGTGTGTGTGTGTGAGAGAGAGAGAGAGAGAGAGAGAGAGAGAGAGAGAGAGAGAGTTTCTAAAGCTGGCAAGGACCATCCAAGCCAAAAAGCACTCGTGTTATATTCCTGGCGTCAATAGCAATTGCTGGTTACGGAGGTCTTCCAACGATAATGTCGGTTCGAGATGGAGAAATGGTTTGAGTAGGTGATTCTGGAAACTGGTAACGGCATCTATAAATATATGTATTGTGGAACGGTTTTGAGTTCCCCTAGACTGGCACAGTATAACGAAGCCAATACATCTGTATTTTGCCCGAAGAATATGCCACTCAAAATTGTAAAGAGCCCAAGGATGCTTCGGAGATTTTAGGGTAGAGTCTTTTCTTGGACTGTTCCTTGTCGTTCTGTTATGCCTCGCCCTGTTTGTTATACAGTGGCCTCGGGGAATTAGGGTTTTCTGATAAGCAAATAAGCTCGCTTCGGGATTATGTCCTCTTTTTCTTGTGTAGAATTTGAGGGAAGAGGCAGAAATGTTGGAACCGTACGTATGACTTTGCTGAAGTATGATTGAATTTGTAAAGCCTCAGGTGGTTTTAGTTTTCTGTAGAAGAAAGCTATTGTGCCGGCTTTGTCTGTCCGTCCGCACTTTATTCTGTCCGCACTTTTTCTGTCCGCCCTCAGATCTTAAAAACTACTGAGGCTAGAGGGCTGCAAGTTGGTATGTTGATCATCCACCCTCCAATCATGAAACATACCAAATTGCAGTCCTCTAGCCATAGTAGTTTTTATTTTATTTAAGGTTAAAGTTAGCCATAATCGTGCTCCTGGCAACTCAACAACACAAGCTACCACGGCCGGGTGAGAGTTTCATGGGCCGCGGCTCATACAGCATTATACCGAGACCACCGAAAGACAGATCTGTTTTCGGTGGCCTTGATTATACACTATACAGAAAACTTCTTTACGTATATTCACCACCTTGAGGCATTCATCTTGAGAGGTAGACATAGCAGCAACCGCCCTTTCATCACGAGATAATATATGGCAGCGAGTAACGCGTCCTTGGAGCGTACGTCATAATTAGGTATCGCTGTTTAAAGCAGGAAATCTTCATTGAATATGACGACGCATTTACTGCTCGAGTCGCCTCTCTCTCTCTCTCTCTCTCTCTCTCTCTCTCTCTCTCTCTCTCTCTCTAAACGGGAACTTAGCTTCAACAAATGTGAGTTGACAAGATACATAGGAACATTAATTATAGCTCCTCATTAATTTTACTTTACAACTTTTACTCAGGTACTAAGTTTGATATTTAAGTGGAGCTTATATGGTCGACAACGTTTGCTATGGCACAGATGGGGTCCTACACTTGTTTATCAAGAGGGTTAACATGTGCTAGTAGAAAGAATATTGAAATAAGCCTCTATTCCTGCTAGTTTTTTTAGAAGGTAAACAAGACAAAAAGTCAAATTGTAAAAAGTGTCATTTGCATAGTCAGAAGGGGGTACTGCGTCGCTGGATGACCAAAATAGGCCCCAGTGCTTGGGTTTGTCCCTAAATTTCATAATCCATCCATCCAGCCATAGTCAGAAGGAATCGAGCGATTGTCAAGTGTCATTTGCACAGTCAGAAGGAATCGAGGGATTGTCAAGTGTCATTTTTGCATGGTCAGACGGAATCGAGGGATTGTCAAGTGTCGTTTTTGCATAGTCAGAAGGAATCGAGGGATTGCCAAGTGTCATTTGCATAGTCAGAAGGAATCGAGGGATTGTCAAGTGTCGTTTTTGCATAGTCAGAAGGAATCGAGGGATTGTCAAGTGTCGTTTTTGCATAGTCAGAAGGAATCGAGGGATTGTCAAGTGTCATTTGCATAGCCAGAAGGAATCGAG
>NC_089777.1:10758697-10813697 GCF_040412425.1 Macrobrachium rosenbergii | reverse complement strand
CTTCTTGTTAAATGCACGTCTTTACATAAGAACAGTTTACAAAATACTGCTCTTAGCTATTGCAAACTAGCAGCAGTATTTTCTAAATTGTTCATTTATAAAAAATATGTATATAAGAAAAATATAAACAAAAATTTCACCTGAACGGAATTTTCCCTCTTATTAGCAGTTGGCACGGGAATATTTGTCGAAGTCATTTATTAGTTAATAATAATGATAAAGCCATTGCCATCATCATCATCATCATCATCATCATCATTGTGAGAAGATTCGGAATGGGAATAGTGATGATAATGCACCTTGTTTTTATTTTGATGCCATTTAAATGTGACAAAAGGTTTTGCCAGGTTTTGCAGTAAGTTCAGAATTTAATTTTCACAGTGTCATATTTGCTGCAGTTTCATTAGTAGTGCATTATGCAGTGTCGCCGGCACTGCAGCTTCATGAAGATTAGATCTTGGAGTGCCACATTAAGTGTCAAATTCATCGAGGCGATTCTTGGTCTTTGGGAAAGACCAGCGTCTGCTGCAGTTCACACGGTTTGATTTTTCTGTCACGGAAGCAGAACTGCCCTGAAATGGAAGACTGCAGTAGCTGCAAAAATACAAAACTGAGATAATTGTTAGTTACTGCAGTTTTCCCTTGCCTTACTACTGATTTTGCAGATGTTGCAAATGGGACCCCCCTAAATACTCGTGGAAAGCATTGGGGAATCATTCTGAAACTGCAGTAACTTTGTGTATTTTGTGTTTCACGAGCCTGTTAGTTGGCATACCTCAATTTCGAAAATTTTGCAGATCCTGCAGTTTTCTCTTAACTTACTACAGATGTTGCAGATGTTGCAAATGGGACCCGTAAATACGCGTGGAAAACACTGAAGAATCATTTTGAAACTGCAGTAACTTGTGTATTGTGTGTTTCACGAGTCTGATAGTTGGCATATCTCAATTTGCAGAGAACCTCTCGTCATTCCCGTTGTAATGATTATTTATGCATATTTAATCATGGTTCCTGAATTCTCTACTGTTCTGTCGGTTCCAGCACTGCAGGGGGTTAGTACCGTCAATGCACCTCATGCGGTGCACTGTAGGCATTACTTAAGGGTCTTTGCAGCGTCCCTTCGGCCCCTAGCTGCAACCTCTTGCTTTCCTTTTAATGTACCTCCGTTCATATTCTCTTTCTTCCATCTTACTTTCCATCCCTCTCCTTACGATTGATTAATAGTGCAACTCCGAGGTTTTCCTTCTGTTACACCTTTGAAACCTTCTTACTGTCAATTGCCGTTTCAGCGCTGAATGACTTTATGGGTTCCGGTGCTTGGCCTTTGACCTAAATTCTATATTCAGTTCAGCTCTTGGTTCCAGAGTAATGTAATGTGATGTTCTTTTTCAGCCCCGTGATCACCAAAGGACTTGGCTTTAAATTTTCTCTGTATTGTTTCAGTTCTTGGTTCCAGGATCTAATTTGATGTTCTTTTTCAGTCCGGTTTAAGATCAAAAAAATTTTTAATTAAATTCTATATTCAATTCAGTTCTTGGTTATATGAGTAAGTTTGATCTTTTTCATTGACTCCCGTAATAACCTCACCACGGGCGAATCTGTTACCTTTTAAATTCTTTATTCAATTCAGTTCTTGGTTCCAGACTTCGTAATGATGTTCTTTATCAGTCCGTATATCACCATATATATATATATATATAATATTGTATATTCAATTCAGTTCTTGGTTCCAGAGTAATGATGTTCTTTTTCAGTCCCGTGGTCACCAAAGGGCCTTGGGCCTAAATTCTATATTCAATTCAGTTCTTATTCCAAATATTAAAACAAAGATTTTTTCGTTGCAATACTTTTTCTATGGAAAATAAAATCTTTAACAGTTTTCTATAAAAGCTGTATTTATAAAGTTGATTAATACAATTCGGTCCTGGAAACTTCTTTCATGCGTCTTTCTTGTTGGTAGATTCATTTATGCCTTTGAGGAGGTTTTTGTGGAAATATTTGCTTAAGATTTTAGTAGATAACACTGTCTTTTCAACGTGATGAAATTTTAGTTCCATTTATAAATAAGATTAGATAAGGTGTTTGTGTGTCAATGTTTCCCATAATTACCTGTGATCTCCTATTGGGAAGAGTCGAGATCTGTTTTTTCTTTACAACCATATAATTTTTCTCTTAGTTTTTTATATTTATATTTATAATAACCTTTTACCTTCTGGGCCAGACTTCAGTTTGATTCTATATATATATATATATATATATATATATATATATATATATATATATATATATATATATATATATATATATATATATATATATATTCAATTCATAACTGCAACTATAAGATGTGATGAAAGAGTATGCACAATGGTACTAATAAACCGATTCTAAAATCATTTTCACAAATTCCAAATATTAAAACACAATATTTTTCTGGTTGCAATGACTTTTTGGTATGGAAAAATAAAATGTCTTTTTTGTGTCTATATAAAAATAAGTCTGATATTAAAGCTGTTCAAGACGTTTATAAAGAATAAAATTAATACAACTTTCGTTTTCTGTAACTCTTGCATTTTTACCGTGTTTCAAGACATTTATAACTTGTGTGGAAAGTTGAACATCCATTTGCCGCTTTAATTTACTATTTCATTGGGTTTGTGGACCTGTTAACCATGCATTTTAGACTTTCATTATTATGTTTTGCACTTGTAGATAGATTACTCAACACTTTTTACAGATGTGGGTAACATTCTAGTTCCACTTATGCATGACGTTAACGTGATATGGTATATGCAGCTTTTTTGAGAGGAAATGTCAAAACCTTTGCAATGTCCTCTCATTTGACTGACTGAGGGGAATATGTCTAAGATGGTCGTATGATTAGTTCAGATTTTTTAGTAAGACTTTTAGTCAGAGTTAGATTATTTTGACTTATAATTCATTTAATGTCATTTTAATCTTTTTTTTTCATTCATTACTTATTGGGTTGGTTTGAATAATTCTATTTTTATAAAAGATTGCATTTGCATACATATCCATTAATGATATTTGAGAAGTAGAAAAATATATATATATAGATATATATATATAGATAGAGAGAGAGAGAGAGAGAGAGAGAGATATATATATGTGGGTGAGTGTCATAGAGAGGTATATACCATGTTCTCCTGAAGATAGATCGCATATGGCCAGTTACGTAAACATTTCTACACACAAATATATGACAGTATAAATGTATATAACATATATATATATATATATATATATATATATATATATATATATATATATATATATATATATATATATATATATATATATATACACACATATATATATATATATATATATATACACATATATATATATATATATATATATATATATATATATGTGTGTGTGTGTGTATGTGTTATGCTGTATATCTTAGCATGCATTTCTCAGAACCCTTTTGTCCTTATGCCTACTTGTTCACGTACGTCAGTGTATCTTCAGTGTCTGATAGTGGGGAAACTTAACAAAGAAACGTATTTGCCTATCTGAGATTAGATGCTATCAGTAGTTTTTTTTCTATCAGTAGTTTATTTTTTTTGAAGATTGCTAAGCAGAGGCGATCGATGCACCCTTCGCTTTATCAGGGCATTGATAGAAGGAAGATTATAGATAACGATATGTTCCATAAAAATGCTCATTTGGTTGTCTACAAATTCACAGCTCTTGATATACGTGATTTGAAAGTAGGATTTTTTTTGTTTACTAAAAACAATATTGTAGTAATTTAAACTGTTGAAAAAACTTTTTGGTGTTAAACTTGATTGAAAGGGGGGGAAAAACAGATTTTGGTTATTTATATGATCCGAAAACTAGTGCTGAATATTTTGGGATTCTTAAGATTAGTCATTTTAGGTGAAGTTATCATACTACCCTTTGATCGTACTGAATACCAAAAATATGTAATTAAATAGTTTCCCCGATTTTTAAAAATTATTATTCGCATTAAGGTATCTTTGCGAATTGTAAAATTTATTACAATGAAATTGTATTTGAAGGGGTACTTTATATATAGTTTTGTATTTGAACAGTTGAAGACAGTAGTGGATAGAAAGGAGGAGGAATGGGGGTCGTTGTTGACAACTCGAGTGCTGTTCATTTTGAGAAAATATAGAAATTCTGTTTTCCTTGTAGTAAGCAAAACAAAAGCATGTATTTCTCATCCCTTGACTATTTCGGTTTCTGTTCGAAAATTTGTAAATCTCATAAATAGTATTATTACCGTGATGTGTTTCAAAGTAGAAATACTGTAATCCTGGGGAAGTTTAAGGATATGAGTTGAAATTTTAAATTTCCAGTAGTAAATCGTTCATATTTTGTGAGTAATCTGAAACTGGAAATTTTATGAAATGGTATTTTGCACTCTGTTGCAATAATCTTTTCACTTCTTTGTATGAGATGAGTTTGAACTTTTTTCACTCTGCATTAGATGAAGTTGTGAATCTGTCACAGCAGACTTTTTTAGTCCGTATACGAGATTAATATGCAGATCTGATATAGTAATCTTTTCAATCTGTATATGAGATTAATATGCAAATCTGATGGAGGCATTATTATTGCCACTGAAAATTGGAAAGGAGAGCGTTATTAATGAGCTGGTTGTCATTGCATTGTGACTTGATAACTTGCTCTCTCATTGAATTGTGATTTGATAACTTGCTCTGTCATTGAATTGTGATTTGATAACTTGCTCTGTCATTGAATTGTGATTTGATAACCTGCTCTGTCATTGCATTGTTACTCGATAATTGCTCTGTCAATGTATTGTTTCTCGATAACTTGCTCTGTCAATGTATTGTTACTCGATAACTTGCTCTGTCATTGCATTGTTACTTGATAACTTGCTCTCTCATTGCATTGTTACTCGATAACCTGCTCTCTCATTGCATTGTTACTTGATAACTTGCTTTTTCATTGCATTGTTACTTGATAACTTGCTCGGCTATGGTTGTTAGGATCCTGACACTTTCCTGGTCAGATAACTTGCTCGGTTTTAAAGGGAAAGCCTGGTCAGTAGCTTGTGGGTTTTAAAGGGAAAGAGAGAGAGAGAGAGAGAGAGAGAGAGAGAGAGAGAGAGAGAGAGAGAGAGAGAGAGAGTTGGTGTTTGACCGTTGAGGATGGCTTGAGTGCATATTGCATTGCCCAGAGAAGTGGAAAGGATGCTGTGAAGGCTCTCTCTCTCTCTCTCTCTCTCTCTCTCTCTCTCTCTCTCTCTCTCTCTCTCTCTCTCTAAATTTGCGGGTTGTGTGCTCTGTCAACAGGTGGCCATCCAGGTTGGGTCAGATATGCACTGTAACTGTATTTCGGAGGTAGCATTTTCCGATATGCTGTTGTATGATGGAATGCCATATTCACCTCACATTGAAGAAATTGTTGTTGCATGCATTCAGAAAAAGTTCCTTCAAATAATAATTATATGAGGGAACTCCAAGGGCATAGTTATTATGCCCTTGGAGTGCGATGTGGAGGGCCTGTTGAACATTTCTGCACCATATTGGAAGGGCCAATCTCAGAACTGTAAGCGATTATATATACAAATTCGACTTCCCCTAGAGGGAGTGTTTAGTGCCGTCAGTGCACATCACGTAGTGCACTGTAGGCGTTACTTGAGGTTCTTTGGAGCTTTCCTTCGGCCCCTAGCTATGACCCCTTTCATTCCTTTTACTGCACCTCCTTTCATATTCTCTTTCTTCGATATTACTTATGGTCCTTTGCAGCTTTCCTTCGGCCCCTAGCTACGACCCCTTTCATTCCTTTTACTGCACCTCCTTTCATATTCTCTTTCTTTGACCCCTTTCATTCCTTTTACTTTCATTCCCTCCTTTCATATTCTCTTTCTTCGATATTACTTTCCAAATTGTTTCTCTCCTGTTACGCCATTCAAACTTTTTACTGTCAATTTCTGTTGCAGCGCTGAACGACCTCATAGGTCCCACAGCTTGGCCTTTGGACTAAATTCTACATTCCATTCCAAGTTCGACGCATGTTTGGATAATGTTATATAAAAAACAGATGTTAAGTATTAATTTAAGTACTAATAATTTTAATGGTATTTCCTACTGTATTTGGCGTCACAGATTGAATGGTTGGTAACGCAGTTACATAATTGCATTGAATAAAACTTACGTTAATTATTAGATTTGCATCTTTTGTAAGACAGGGTACAGTCGTAATATAAAGTGAGCATCCGACTTACGATAATAAATTGACTCCACAGCTCTTGTCACACTGTTGAAATTCATATTGCAAAGGTATGATGTTAACTTCATAATTTCTCCTCGTTCGTCATTTGCAATGTCAGCACCCCTCTACTCTAGCCGATTGATTGTCAGAGTGTAAATTGTCATATCCATTAATATATTATCTTCCATGAATTTTGCAATGAGGAATTCTGGACCTACTTGTATGGATCCAGGTGATGTTCAGGTTTGGTTATATGTTTTAGTTTTCTGTAAAAGAAAACTATTGTGCCGGCTCTGTCTGTCCGCCCGCAGATCTTAAAAATTACTGAGGCTAGAGGGCTGCAAATTGGTATGTTGATCATCCGCCCTCCAATCATCAAACATACCAAATTGCAGCCCTCTAGCCTCAGTAGTTTTGATTTTATTTAGGGTTAAATTTAGCCATAATCGTGCGTCTGGCAACAATATAGGCCAGGCCACCACCCGGTCTTGGTTAAAGTTTCATGGGCCGCGACTCATACAGCATTATATCGAGACCACCGAAAGACAGATCTGTTTTCAGTGGGCTGGATTATACTCTACAGAAACTCGATTGCGCCGAAGAAACTTGGGCTCATTTCTTACTTGTTACATTTTGTTTTGAATTATATCTGCCATTTCAGAAACTGGTTTTGTGTTTTCTGTCATTTTTAAAAGATTTGGTTGTTTTTGTCATTATAGGGGTCGCTATTGTCATTTCAGAGATCAGTACTTTGTCTTGTTATTGTCGTAGCAGAGAACTGTATTTTGTTTTTATCATTACAGAGACGTGTATTGTAGTCTGCATTGTACAGACCTTGCAATCTCTACCTTGCATTGTACAGACCTTGCAATCTCTACCTTGCATTGTATAGACCTTGCAATCTCTACCTTGCACTGTACAGACCTTGCAATCTCTACCTTGCATTGTACAGACCTTGCAATCCTACCTTGCATTGTACAGACTTTGCAATCTCTACCTTGCATTGTACAGACCTTGCAATCTCTACCTTGCATTGTACAGACCTTGCAATCTCTACCTTGCATTGTACAGACCTTGCAGTCCCTGAGAAATATGAGAAGTAGAATTGTGTGTGTTGTGAATGTGCGTGTGTTTGTTTGTGCATGTGTATGTATGTGTGTTTATGTGTATGTGTTTGTTTGTGTGTGTGTGTGTGTGAGAGAGAGAGTGAGGAAGACAGCGTATGGCCTTGTAGCAATCGGAACAGAACGCCTTTCCTGAAAGAACTACAAAATGCAGAGAAATAAAACAGAAAATCAGCTGACGCCAAACACCAATGAAGAAGAATTTACGTATGTGTGTGCATGCATATTTTTTTCCCACAACACTAAGCACTTGTTCTTGACTTGGGTTGGTTCCAGAAAAAACCGACACATCGGTCGCTGCCACATTTATTATTTAAATGCCGATGTCGCATGGACGGACGTTGATGTGTATGTGTATATATATATATATATATATATATATATATATATATATATATATATATATATATATATATATATATATATATATATATATATATATATATATATATATATATATATATATATATATATATATATATATATATATAGTGTGTGTGTTTGTGTGACTCTTAAGACTTAAATAGGAAATTCTAGCACACAGCATTTAGTCGAGTGTGGTTGGCCACAGCTAGGGTGGAGAAGGGCCTGCAACGTCAAGTTAAAATACTTTCCGAAAATAAGGAATTGAAGTTGAGCAAGCACATATTATTGATTTGTCCATATATGCATTCATATGTACATACATACACTCACACATCTCATATATATGTAATGTATGTATGTGTGTATGTAAGTATGTATATGTGTGTACATACATATATATATGTATATATATACACATATGCATATATATGTGTGTATATATATAACAACGTGTTATTTGATAATAGTCATTGGTTCTCAAGCAATCTTTTGTGTAAGAGTATTATCACTATTCCCTTTTCCTGTAAATACGAATATAGCAGTAATTATTCTTGATTTAGTGATGCTGGACACTCATTACGCATAACGCAAATTCGAAATTCAGGTGAAGATTACGCAAATATGCGAGCTATTGTAGTCATCCATAAATTGTAAGACTTGGAGCCTATAGGGGACTGATTTTAGTAGACGGGTTTTCCTTTTTGAGCCTTATTTATAATTTTTTTTTCACGTTGTTTTTATTCAGTCGCCGTTTGTGGGCCAAAACGTAGTAAAACTGGGATGAAAAGGACTAAAGATCCAATTTCCTGAAAGTTGCTGTCATTTCCTGAAACTAGAATGTATATGTAGGAATTTTTTTACCCGTAAAAGAGTTTTTTTTTTTTTTTTTTTTTTTTTTTTTTTTTTTGCAAGAACAGAAATTAATTTCCTGTCTTTTTCTACCCGACTGACATTTCTTAGACTGAGTTCACAAATTCATTTCACCCTTAGGTTGGGTATTCATGCTGACATTTGTCAAACAAGTTTTCTTAACTGTGTATTTTATATTTTTCTTTTTTTTTGTATTTTTTCCCTTCAGTTTTCTGTTTTGTTCAATAGTCTTGATTCTCCCCGTAGGGGGTAGTGTCGGCAGTGCACCTCACGCGGTGCACTGTAGGCATTACATAAGGTTCATTGCAGAGTCCCCTCGGCCCCTAGTTGCAGCCCCTTTCATTCCTTTTACTGTACCTCCATTCATGTTCTTTCATCCATCTTACTTTCCATCCTCTCGTAGCAGTTGTTTCATAGGTGAACTGCGAGGTTTCCCTCCTGTTACACCTTTTGAACCTCCTATTCTCAGTTTTCCTTCCAGGGGTGAATAACCTCATAGGTCCCAGTGCTTGGCCTTCGGCATAAATTGTGTTATGTATTCTGTTTGTCTTATGCCTACGTCTAGCCCAGACCCGTAGAAGACACAAAAAAGGAAACTGCAGAATTCTTGGAGTTTTTTCACTGAGAAAGCGATGGACAAATGTCTCTATCATAAGAAAAGCTGTGGAAGGTAGGGATAACATCCTGTGCATTAAACAGAATTTTGATAAAGCTGCTGATCAATAAACCCAGGGTAATTTATCACTTCATGTCAGAGGGTATTAGCTCACTCGTTGATTAATTGGGAGCGATATTTTGCGGGAACAGAGATAGCCCTCATCAAAAACTGATAATGAGATTAATCAACTTGGAATAAATTACCAGCGTTATTTTCTTTTCATTAACTCCGACAGAAGAGGTTCTAGTTCTGCTTCCCTATGTTTGTTTGGGTTGTGCAAGTTCTCCAGAACTTTGCTTTTTTTTTAAATGTTAATTGTCGCGGGTAGAGGGCAATTAATTTTTTTAAATATTACTACTCGCGGGTAGAAAGTAATTGATTTTTTGATTAAATGTTACTAGTCGCGGGTAGAAAATAATTATTTTTTTTAAATATTACTAGTCGCGGGTAGAAAATAATTAATTTATTCTAAATATTAATAGTCGCTGATAGAAAATAATAAAATTTTGTTTTAAATATTACTAGTCGCAGGTTGAAAGTAATTAATTTAAGTAATTAATTTTTTTAAATATTACTAGTTGAGGGTAAAAATAATTATTTTTCTTATTTTTGCTGGTCGTGGATAGAATGTAATTAATTTTTACAAAAAATATTATAGTCGGGGGTAGAAGGTAATTGATTTTAAAAAAATATATTACTAGTCGTGGGTAGAAAGTAATTAATTTTTTTAAAATGTTACTAGTTGTGGGTAAAAAATAATTAATTTTTTAAATTATTACTAGTCGTGGGTAGAAAGTAATTAATCCTTTAAAATATTACTAGTTGTAGGTAAATAATAATTAATTTTTTAAAATTATTACTAGTCGTGGGTAAAAAGTAATTAAATTTGGAAGAGATTTGGAAGTGGATAAGGAGTCCATGATGGGTGTGGATAGCTCGCTCTTGGCGGAGAAGTGTCGTCCTCGAAGGATCTTGTTTTAATATTATATATATATATACATACACACACACACACACATATATATATATATATATATATATATATATATATATATATATATATATATATATATATATATTTATTTATTTATTTATTTATTTTTTGAAGTTTCATTTCTCAGTTCTAGGAATAAAACGCCTTTCTGATAAACAAAGGTTTAGTTTACTATCGTGAATACCTACAAATGATTTTTAGTTTTTGTAAAACAAAACTATTGTGCCGACTTTGTCTGTCCGTCCGCACTTTTTTCTGCCTGCACTTTTTCTGTCCGCCCTCAGATCTCAAAAACTACTGAGGCTAGAGGGCTGAAAATTGCTATGTTGATCATCCACCCTCCAATCATCAAACATACCAAATTGCAACCCTCTAGCCTCAGTAGTTTTTATTCTATTTAGGGTTAAATTAGCCATAATCGTGGTTCTGGCAACGATATAGGACATGCCACCACCGGCCCGTGGTTAAAGTTTCATGGACCGCGGCTTATACAGAAATTTACCGAAAGCACCGAAAGATAGATCTATTTTCGGTGCCTTGATTGTACGCTGTAGCGGCTGTACAGAAAACTCGATTGCGCCGAAGACGCTTCGGCGCATGTTTTACTTGTTAATTTTTGTTTACAAAACATGAACACCTTGACATAAGTATATGCACATCAGGTAGTACAACCATCGACGTCATCTTCTTCCTTCGTCCAATTTCTAAATGGAGATTTAAGGAAAAGCTTCCTAGATAGATCATGTTATGCAATTACTTTTTGTGCAATTCATCCATCGGGTTTCTGGATGCCGGGAGCCAAGATCCAGGAAACCTAGATCTGAATAATTAAACACTTTTGTGCGCTTGTATAGAGAATTAGTACGCATGTAGAAAAAAATGTTATAATGTAAATTCCATTCTATTTATATGTACACACAAACCTCTCTCTCTCTCTCTCTCTCTCTCTCTCTCTCTCTCTCTCTCTCTCTCTCTCTCTCTCTCTCTCTATATATATATATATATATATATATATATATATATTGATCTGTCTCTCTCTCTGTCTCTGTATATATATACATATTTACACACACACACACACACACACACACACACACATATATATATATATATATATATATATATATATATATATATATATATATATATATATATATGTTTAGAAACGAACTGTTTGAACTTCCATTTTTATCAGAGAGAGAGAGAGAGAGAGAGAGAGAGAGAGAGAGAGAGAGAGAGAGAGAGAGAGAGAGAGAGAGAGTTGGCATTAGGTCACCGCACATGCATAATTTATGAGGATTTCAAGGTTCGTAACTTTTGCGTTTTAATGCCAGTGACCCATTAAGCTTCGGGTGATAATTCTCCTCTGTCTAAGTGCAGATTGCATGCTCATTAAACTGAGAAAGTTGCTGCTAGTCGGTTTCCATACGAATTTTCACGGAAAATGTTCATAATTACGGCTTATTTTATGCAGGTTGGAAAGTGGCTAGTCCTGTAAAAGCTACGGTTTGACCTGTTCGCTATTCATTCATTCGAATGATTCTTATGGTTGAGGAGATTTGAACTTGAATTCATTCTTACGTAAATTTAAGGTTAGTTGTTTGTTTCTTGTAATAGGAGTCACGGTGTTAGTGCCGTTAGTGCACCTTACGTGGTGCACTGTAGACATTACTTTAAGTTCTTTGCAGCGTCCTTTCGGCACCAGCTGGGACCACTTTCATTCTTTTTACTGTACCTCCATTCATATTCTCTTTCTTCCATCTTGCTATCCACCTTCTCCTAACAATTATTTCTTAGTGCAACTGCGAGGTTGTCCTCCTGTTACACCTCTCAACCCTTTCTACGCTCAGTTTCCCTTACAAGCGCTGAATGACCTCGTAGGTCCCAGCGCTTGGCCTTTGGCCTAAACTTTATATTCCATTCTACTCTCCCCTTCCCCGTCCCTCAAGACTAAATGTTTCAAGCGTTTCTAAAAAGTGGAACTGAATTAAAGTGACTTTGTTTGTAGATTTTATGCCAAGAGAGAGAATATTGGTCTCTGAAAATGTCGTCGTTCGTTTTTCCTCCCGGAAGCATCTTCCCGAGGTGCAACCGAGTATCGGGACCCTTCCCTGAAAAAAGCGGGACGCCATATCTTAAAAACTAACCATAGAATTTTCTTGAAAATAATCTCTTCATGTTTCCCACACCCAATATACTAACGGGATATCAATCTAATCTAACTTAAACTAACCTAACCTAAACCTAAATCTAAACTTAAACCTACCTACCCTAACCGAATTTGCCTCCGGGAAATCTTCGTTGAGATACAGTAAAAATGAACTTCTTGCTAAATGTATTGTAAAAAGCAAAATTGGTTTCATAACTACTCAGTTACCTCACACTTTTTGGAAAATTTTACCGAGCAGAAAATAAATGACGGTGATCTTCCTGCCGTGCTGGGATTCGAACCCACGTAAGCTGGAGAAGAGGGAAGTCGCCGTAACATCCCGTGCTATAAAGAAAGATAAAAAAAAAAAAAGTCCATTTCAGCTTATATTCATATGCCTTTTGGATTCAGATGAAATTTACAAGAGTGTCAACTAGTGTAATTTGACAGGTTATATATATATATATATATATATATATATATATATATATATATATATATATATACATACACACACACACACATGTCTGTATATATTATGTATATATATGTGTATTTATATATTTTTATATATTTATATATATTATATATATATATATATATATATATATATATATATATATATATATATATATATATATATATATATATATATATATATATACATACATACAGTATATAGAGGTAGATAGATGAGTAGATTATATTTTTATAAACTAAGTATTTGCATTTTAAGTAATCGCAGTGATATATCACTTCTCGATTTCCTCACACTTTTCCTTTATAGGCGTTCGCTGTATCCATCATGGCTTTCCGATTAGCGCAGTTAAGCAATGGCGGATCTGGTTAGTGCTTAGACACAGCCAATCTCATCCCCTAACAGAGGAATTGGAAGGGTATCGACTTTTAGAATCCCCTGAAAGTTTTCATTTCATTCTGGACTCAACAGGTGAAAGGTGAACTTGGTTGAGACTTCAGGTATTTTTGTTTTTTGTTTTTACCGTTTACTCTTAAAGGAACGGACTCTTATTTTATAATATAATATAACGGACTATTATTTTATATATATATATATATATATATATATATATATATATATATATATATATATATATATATATATATATATATATATAATATATATATATATATATATAAAGAAAATGAAACAACGGAGTGGTGCTAGGCCTTTCGACTCACTGTCCTTTACTTAGCAGATGGTTGGAAATATAAAAATAAGTTTATAAAGAAAGCTCGTATAGGATAAATGGTATTTCCGTCAGTCCGCTAAGTAAAGGAAGTCAGCAAGTCGAAAGGCCTTTTACCACTATTTTGTTTCACTTTGATATTTTCGTGGCTTTTACACCACAGTTTATTTATATAAAATTCATCACGTTCCATATTTATATATGATTCAGTTATACACACACACACACACACACACTGTGTGTATAACTGAATCAATATATTTTATATATAAAGGTAAAAGCCACGTATATATATATATATATATATATATATATATATATATATATATATATATATATATATATATTATATATATATATATATATATACATACATACACACAGACATACATACATAAATACATACACAAACTCAAAATGTATTTACGTGCGCGTGTATGAATACGTAACATTGGGCGTATGTTTGTAAAATTAATGTTGTTGCAGTTGGAGATCAGACACACTATTGAGATCTAATTAACATTTTTTAAATCAATGACAAATACATATCGCATTGTCATAGTGGCTACTTGTTGTTTATTTGTTTGTTTTATGTATGAAAGTGATGAAATTCATTCTGCTTTTATTATTATTATTATTATTATTATTATTATTATTATTATTATTATTATTATTATTACTGGTCCACTTTCGTGATCTTTGATCTCGCGTATTGCTTGATATTAATATTCAAGTGATTGTGTTGAAATCATTTTATTTTACGGATTTTAATTCCTTATCAGGACTAATATGTTTATTAGTACCTGTTCCGTATTGAACATAACTAAGTTTGTACAAATGTATGTAAATTTAGTTTTTCCTTTTTTTGGGATCTCATTTTGAGTAATACTGGTATAGGCTTATTTTTATATTACAATTGGTCTTGTTTCCAACTCTTCCACATATTGGAATTTTATTCTGCGGAAGCTTGCTTAGATACTAAGAGATGTTTAGATCATTCTTAGGTATGCGGAATACCATTAATAACATATTTTCGTTTATTTTTAACTGAGCATCGATATGCAACGTATGCACAATAGCATTAATGAAATCTTATTTTCGTTTATTTTTAACTGAGCATCATTATGCACCGCCACGTTGACACAGAAACAGAACGAACTGGAAGACCTAACTCGCCCTTCATTTGCTCTCCCCAGCGTCAAATCGAACCCCATGAATAGGCCAGTATGCTATTAGTCTAGTAATGAAGTGGCCGGCCTTGCCGAATGGATTCCAGAGACGATGCTTGGCCGAGCACCATATGGTCAGATTAGACGATGAAGACGGAAATGCTGAGGGCTTCCGAATTGAGAGAGAGAGAGAGAGAGAGAGAGAGAGAGAGAGAGAGAGAGAGAGAGAGAGGGGTGTATGAAGTTGGGGGGTGGCCAGCGAGTGAATGGAGTCCGTCAGATTTCGAATTGAATGAGTTCCCATAATGAAATTTTCCCGATTGGTAAAATGGGTTCCGCATGTCTTCGAGAATCAGGGAGAGATTAGGTTTCATGAAGGTCGTCGTATCTTGATCTTGGTTCGTCTCGTTGACGTCGATGGCTAGAGAGAGAGAGAGAGAGAGAGAGAGAGAGAGAGAGAGAGAGAGAGAGAGAGAGAGACAGACAGAGACAGACAGATAGAAAGAGATAGGCAGGCAGAGAGAGAGAGAGAGAGAGAGAGAGAGAGAGAGAGAGAGAGAGAGAGAGAGAGAGAGAGAGAGAAGAGAGAGAAGAGAGAGAGAGAGAGAGAGAGAGAGAGAGAGAGAAAGGCAGGAAGAGAGAGAGAGAGAGAGAGAGGCAGGAAGAGAGAGAGAGAGAGAGAGAGAGAGAGAGAGAGAGAGAGAGAGAAAGGCAGGAAACGATAGAGAGAGAGAGAAAGGCAGGAAACGATAGAGAGAGAGAGAAAGAGAAAAGAAAGAGAGAGAGAGAGAGAGAGAGAGAGAGAGAGAGAGAGAGAAGAGAGAGAGAGAGACATGCTTCGTTCGTATGTGTTTGAGCGTATATGATTTGTAAGTGAAATAAAAACTGTATATTTCCCGAGGGAATCCAGTGATTTGATTAACGTTGGACAATTTAATTTTAGTACGTAATTAACTGAAAATTATTAAGAAGATTTATCTCGTAAATTAATAATTAATAACTGAATATATTATGACATTTTACATTTGCTGAATGATTTCTGCATTATTAAGTATGTTTTTTATCATAATTAGTCAAAACAGGAGCACAGCCGACGACTAGATTCATAGTTTTAAATTAGTGTGACAACTCCTTTAAAACCTGTTCATCAGCACTTGCTCAGCCCGGGTGAAATACCCAAGTTTGGTGGAATAGAAAACAATTTCTAACAATCGATGGTGATAAAATACAAAGCTTCAGCCATCCTAATGCATATTCACACCCCAGCCTTAAACTTAAGCTGTGATTTTAATAATGAATGGGTAATTTTCAAAGCCTATGGTAAATTGCATATTTTCTCAAGTGGCATAAAGAAAAAAATGGCTTATATTTGTTGATGCTGACTGTTATTAGCTGAATAATGTCTCAGGTGGGACCCACAGTGCTTTCCTTGCTTTAAGCAGAAATCTTTAGGAAATAGGCAAGTAAATAATGCCCTGAAGTTTCTTCGGCGCAATCGAGTTTTCTGTACAGCCGCTACAGCGTATAACCAAGGTCACCGAAAATAGATCTATCTTTCGATAGTCTCGGTATACTGCTGTGTGAGCCGCGGCCCTTGAAACTTTAACCATGGTCCGGTGTGACCTATCTTACATCGTTGCCAGAAGCACGATTATGGCTAACTTTAACCTTAAATAAAATATAAACTACTGAGGCTAGAGGGCTGCTAGTTTGGTATGTTTGATGATTGGAGGGTGGATGATCAACGTAGCAATTTGTAGCCCTCTAGCCCTGTAGCTTTTAAGATCTAAGGGCGGACAGAAAAAGTGCGGACAGAATGAAGTGCGGACGGACAGACAAAACCGGCACAATAGTTTTCTTTTACAGAAAACTAAAATGAGGTTTTTTTTCTGGTGAGGTTAGGTTAACTTTTACATTTACTGCTACTGTTGCAATCTCAGTGTTTAGTGGCTAAACCAACAACTTCTAATAAACTTACACACACAGTAGAGTCCTATGAGCCTCAAATAGGACCCTCAACTGCTTCCCAGTCCTCAACAGCATCCTGCAGTAGACAGACAACAAAGGTTACTAGAACGCCCATGTATTTTTGTGTTTCTCAATGCCCTCATTTTTTTTATTTCCTTCCTTATCGCAGTCAAGCTACAAGTTTTCAATAAGCAAATAGAGTAGGGGCACTGATGTGAACCAGTTATCGGTTTTGTGGTATGGTCTGGTTAATTCCTTCGTGAGTTAATGAGCAAAGCCTTCTTTGTGATAGGCCAGGAGTGTTATCTACAGCTGTATGTGATGTAAAGAATGTTTAGATAATGAAGCCGAAAAAAGTAGGTCATAACATGGAATAAATATTCAGCTATTGAAATGGCTGGAGAAAAAACACTTACAAAACCTGGATGAAATCCACCCAAAATTCCAAATTGGCCGATAGGGGACATTACTGGGAGGAGAGGAGGGTAATACCACTCACGAAAAGAGCTCAGTCGAGGAGAAGACTGCATGGACTTAATTAAACTCTTGAGCCATATATATATATATATATATATATATATATATATATATATATATATATATATATATATATATATATATATATATATATATAGTTTACTATAAGGAGAATGATTGAGTTGTACTTTTATAACATATGTTATCAGCTTATCCTTTCCACGGTCATTTTTTGGTGGTCAGTCTCTTTCCCCGTATAATCTTTCAATCGACTCTTCCCTGCTTCCGAGCTGTTGGGCCTAATCTTGTGTAAAACCTCTTAAATATTGACCCCTGTTCAAGTGGCTCTACTAATTCTTCAGCTGTGTACGATTCTAGGTACATATTTTCCTTTGTAATCCCCATCTGTCATTTATACTATATATATATATATATATATATATATATATATATATATATATATATATATATATATATATATATATATATATATATATATATATATATATATATATATATATATCAGCTTTGTTGTTGATGATGCAAGGGCAAAAGGAATAATCAGAATAATGCGTTGATGGCAGTTCAGGGTGCTATAAAATAAAAGGAAAAATGTCTGTTTACACCGCGACGCCATGTTTTCCAATTTCGAAGTGAAGTTTTTAAGCCGCAATCGTTTATCCTTATCCATTGTGTCCGCCTTACCCTGCAGTAGATCATTAGTCGGGTTCATTTATCATGACACTGTCATGATGCATTCCCCCCTCCCCTTTTTAGGGCGGCGTTCCATGATGGATTTTCCCTCCCGTAATTTTAAAAAAGGAGTCGATGCCGTTTTTCTTAATGATGCATTACTTTTGTTCTCCTAAAAAGGTATTGAGTACCAGTTGTGTAAGAACGGTGACGCAGCTGTACCCAGAAATGTAAGTAAAATTACTTTCTTGCCCTCTTTTTACTTAAGAAATAAGAAAGTGATGTATCCGCGATGTTTGTAGATTTCTCTCTCTCTCTCTCTCTCTCTCTCTCTCTCTCTCTCTCTCTCTCTCTCTCTCTCTCTCTCTCTATATATATATATATATATATATATATATATATATATATATATATATATATATATCCATATATATATATATATATATATATATATATATATAAATAATCAAGACCCAATTGCGTGTGGAACAAAAATAAATTTCTGACTTACATCAGGATCGAAACCAGGTCTTTCAGTTGAAAGGCAAGGGCGCTGCCCACCAGGCCATACAAGTCATAAAAGAAGTTGGAACGTGAGTGCCACTGCACCCAAGGAATTACCTGGGCAAGCTAACTGCTTGCATACCAGCGTGTTTTCCCCAACTTCCCGACTCAGCAGTGACCCACTTGACAGCATTTCATTCGAATTATCCCTTATTCACCCAAAAGGGATAATAAGAATGAAATGCTGTCAATTGGGTCATTGCCGAATCGGGGAGTTGGGGAAAACACGCTGGTATGCAAGCAGTTAGCTTGCCCAGGTAATTCCTTGGGTGCAGTTGCCCTCAGGTTCCAACTTCTTCTATGACCTGTATGACCTGGTGGGCAGCGCCCTTGCCTTTCAATTGAGAGACCTGGGTTCGATCCTGATGTAAGTCAGAAATTTATTTTTGTTCCATATGTGATTGTGTGTTGATTTTATATATATATATATATATATATATATATATATATATATATATATATATATACATATATATATATATATATATATATATATATATATATATATATATATATATATTATATTTAGTGTGTGAGTGCGTGTTTATTTTTATTCACTTGAAACAACTATTAATACTGAGAGGTGCTTAACGTCGGTATGTTTTCCCTTACCTGTATCCAATGTAAGTTAAAGATCATTGAGGTACATTAGGTTTACGCATTGGGTGCCGAGGTAAAATCAGTATTATTTTAGAAAAGCTTTGTCATGGAAATGAGTTTAAAAGAATACATCAGGAGCGAAAACAAAGGAGCAAAAGAAATAAAAATAGCGTGATTGCCTGGCGCAGATGTGTCATCCTAACACGCACCTGGGCGGGCGTAGTTTGCTTCACCGATAACCAGAAAGAATAAAAAAAACATGTTTAGTTTCAGTATGCTACGGTATCGGTTGCAGTTGAATTAAAGAGGAAAGCGTCTTCATGAGTAAACCAAACACCAGCAATCTCTTTAACAAAGTTCAGAAAGCAAATTGTTCGATGTTGTGTCTACAAAGCAAGACGCTAAAATAACTCTTCGCTGGAGTCCCGGCAAGATTACTTTCGAGGCTCCGGAAGCAGGCAAATGAGAACAAACAACCAAAGTGCAGCAGAGCAAGAATATAAAGAACAATAAGGGAGGCGTTGCCATCCAGGTGTCGCCGTGTAACTGCATTGCCGAAGCATGATAGCGGACGGAAATGAAAATAAATGCTTGGAGTTTCAGCTGCTAATTTCGTTTGGAGAGAATGTTGAGGTTTGGCCCTGAATTCAACAGTGAAGGACCTGCTTGCATTTGCTTTATGTATGCGTGTATGTATATATATATATATATATATATATATATATATATATATATATATACATACATATATACATATACTATGTATATATGTTTATATATACATATATATTACATACGAGAATTTTTTTTATTTTTAAATTTTCGTATACTTTCAAATTTAAGAGTAAATCCCGTTAGGAAATCCAAGATGTAAAAGAAGCTGTAAAGTTTATGTACTTAAGATAATGAAGTTTATGCAGTCGGGACTCTAATGAATACAAATACTAATTAGGTTGCAAACCATATTTTTTCATTGTCGTACAGAAACTTTGCGACGTTTCAACACAGCTAAACTTGAGAATAATGAACACTTAATAGTATCACGATCGGGGTAATGTAGATATTGTCTTTATAAGACATTGTATATTTTGGAAATAAAAATAATGTTGGAATTTATCCTTATTCGCGGCTTTGATGCTCTTCATTATTAAGGACCACGCAGATTTTTTTTTATAGGTGTAACAAGCTTTAATATCATAAAATATGATGGATATAACAAATAATGCAAAATATATTTAAGTGGAAAATGCGCCGAAATTTCTTCATCGCAGTCGAGTTTTCTGTACAGCGTATAATCAAGGCCACCGAAAACAGATCTATCTTTCGGTGGTTTCGTTATAATGCTGTATGAGCCGCTTCCGGCCCATGAATCTTTGACCACGGCCCGGTGGTGGCTTATCCTATATCGTTGCCAGAAGCACGATTATGGCTAACTTTAACCTTAAATAAAATAAAAACTACTGAGGCTAGACGGCTGCAATTCGGTATGTTTGATGATTGGAGGGTGGATGATAAACATACCACTTTGCAGCCTTCTAGCCTCAGTAGTTTTTAAGATCTGAGGGCGGACAGAAAAAGTGCGGACGGACAGACAAAGCCGGCACAATAGTTTTCTTTTACAGAAAGCTAAAAATGAAGCAGGCAAAGCGGTAATGGAAGAAGTAGTCTAAATTTATTATCGAGCATGAGCAAGTTACGCGAAGGAAGCATTTGCTCTCGCTCGAACTTCGACGAGTAATAACATTAACCAAATGCTTTAACGAAGGCTGGTAATATATACACAGCCAATATCACCGAATGCAATCATGACTGCGGAAACTCATGCTGCTAGCTCCCCCATCAGTGGGTAAAATTCAGATACATCGGCCAATCGGAAACAAGACTGCAGAAGCTATGGTGACATCGGCTGCTGATATTTACCGTCAGCTGTGAAAAAGTTAAGTATACCTTGGTTTAACCCCACCACTGAGCTGAATAACAGCTCTCCTAGGGCTGGCCCGAAGGATTAGATTTATTTGACGTGGCTAAGAACCAACTGGTTACCTAGCAACGGGACCTACGGCTTATTGTGGAATCCGAACCACATTATGACGAGAAATGAATTTCTATCACCAGAAATAAATCCCTGTAATTCTTCGTCGGTCGGTCGGTGAATCGAACGCTGGGCTAACAGCGTGCTAGCCGAGAGCTCTACCCACCCTCCAATGAAGAACTAGCTATGACAAAACATACTACTGTATAGTTACACACTTCAGAGAAGAATCCCTTTCGTGCTGGACTTCCCCAAAACGGAAAACTGCAGTATCTGCAAATATTTTGAAATTGAGATATGCCACCTATTTGGCTCGTGAAATACAAAATACACAAGTTACTGCAGTTTCAGAATGATTCTTCAGTGCTTTCCACGAGTATTTAGGGGGCCCCGTTTGCAGTATCTGCAAAATCATTAGTAAGGCAAGGGGAAAATGCAGTGTCTACCATTTTTTCTGTTTTGTTTTTTTTGCAGATACTGCAGTCTTCCATTTTAGGGCAGTGGACAAAGTGACACATTGGCACTTATAGAGAAAGAATAAGCTTCGTGATGGATCTTCTTCCCGTATTATTTGCAGATGGTAAACTCGACTGTCAAACGTTTCAGTATATTTCCTCTACTAAGTCTAATTAAAAGGTAGCCAGTTTAGTGCATAATCCCCTTAGGGGGATAATGCCGTCAGTACACCTCGTGCGGTGCACTGTAGGCATTACTTTAGGTTCTTTGCAGCGTGCCTTCGGCCCCTAGCTGTAGCCCCTTTCGTTCCTTTTACTGTACCTCATTTCATATTCTCTTTCTTCCATCTGACTTTCTAGCCTCTCCTAACAGTTGATTCACAGTGCAACTGCTTTGAATGACCACATAGGTCCCAGTGCTTGGCCTTTGGCTTAAATTCTATATATATTCAATTCAATTTAGTGTATAATGAACAGTTTTCACTTTTAAAAAGACAACTTTAATTTTATCTTTTTAAAAGATAACTTCAATTTTTTAAATCTTTTTATATAGTGTTAATCATGCCAGATGATTCAGCGAGTTTATTTGACAATCTGTTATTTTTGACTAGCAGGAGGTATTTCATGCTCTTACTACATTAAAGCGGCGAATGGCATCTTACTGAGGCTGCCCAGAAAAAAATAATCATTGCCATTACAGTCTTCATGAACTCAGGATGTTTTATGCACGAGTGCGCGAATGAATTTTAACAGCACTGCGAGTGTAGAGAAGTAGATACATTTTATACGAGAATGCACAACTATTCGGCCTAACGATCTCGTTTGAAAAGCGAAATATACATGAGCATTTAGTCTGACAAATTTTGTCGCCATTCCGGGCAAAAATATTCCTCCCCCAAAAATATTGCAGACTATTTTCTTAATGAGCTTGCTAACAAATTTGCGTCCCCGCAAAGGACAATTTGAAACGCTTGCTGCCGCAGTGGCGCAAAGATGCTGAATTTTGGGGGAAAATGTCTATGCTCTTGATGCATATTTTCACGGCAGATAAAATAACGTGTTGCAAGGGCGAATGTGTTGCCGTAATGTCTCTGTACTTGTCTCCGACGGTAATACCCACTGTTGTGAATTGGGTTTCTCTCCCTGCACATGACCACAACATCTTCCCCCTGAAAAAAAAAAAAAAAAACAAGTTCCATTAAATACAATTCAAATACGAGTCAAATACTCACAAACATATGCAACATTTTATTGGATAAGGGAGCTCTCTTGATTTACATATTACAAGTACAGAAATGCCTTATTGATTCGAAGGTAGTAGATGATGATCTTCATAAGCACTTGTTAACAGGGAATTATATATTTCTAATACTGATAAATTTTGTTTGTGGGATGGGGGAAGGGGTTATTTTTAAGCTCTGAATTCAGAGCCATTCCTAAATTAAGTTCCCTTTGTGAGTCAGGAATTTATTTGTGCCAAACAAGTTTTCTTTATTTCTATGTATGTGTATATATATATGTGTATATATATATATATATATATATATATATATATATATATATATATATATATATATATATATATATATATATATATTATATGTGTGTATATATATATATATATATATATATATATATATATATATATATATATATATATATAAATATATATAATGTGACTCAGTTCTCGTATCTATAATAATAAAATCCGAGTGGATCTTTCTTGTTTGTTCGCCCAGGGTGGGGGCGGGGTAGGTAGGGAATCGGGAGGGTAGGGGAGACATGACACATCCACCCTCCACCTGCAAACTTGTTTGTCCGACCCGGATAGGGCGGAGTAGGTAGGGGATCGGGAGGGTAGCGCACCCCATCAAGTTCTTTATAGAATAAACGAGGTGAAAAGTGAGTGAAATTAGTGTAGGATATATGATGACTTACCTAGTTACTGGTTCAGGGATATTTCTTATTGGCTCAAAAATAACTTGAACTGTGTTGCACTCCGCAAAGCAGAATCTTTACGAAAAGTTATATTTACTATCGTTGTCCATTATTCATAAAATGGGCTCTTTCATATAGAAATTGAAGAAAATGGAATAATTCAAGTTTCATCAGTAAGAAAAAGAGATTGGAAATATTTTTTAATATACTAATAATATTGATGGTAATGGCACGGAAAGACCTTGGCGCATAACTGTTATGAATAGTTATGCGCTAATAAGAAATATCCTTAACGATGTCATCTTCCCCAATTTCGACACACGTGGGAGTAAATTGCCCAGGTTTCCGCACAAAAGCAAGCGGGTAGGCGTGGTGCCGGGCATCGGGGATTGGCAAAGGAAAGGCACCGGATCATGGTACCAATTATCTCTCTTGTGTCTTTATTATGTTTGCGTCGGAGGTCAGGCTTTGGAAGGCTTTCTATTGGTTTTTATAGCCTTTTCGGATTTGGAGCGGTCAGGTGTTTTAGTGTTCTGTAAAAAAAAGAAAACTATTGAGAGGGATATTTGTCTGTCCGCCCGCACGTCTTAAAAACTACTGAGGCTAGAGGGCTGCAAATTGGGATGTTGATCATCCACCCTCCAATCATCAAGCATACCAAATTGCAGCCCTCTGGCCTCAGTAGTTTTTATTTTGTTTAAGGTTAAAGTTAGCCATGATCGGGCGTCTGGCAACGATATAGGCCAGGCCACCACCGGGCCGTGGTTAAAGTTTCACGGGCAGCGGCTCATACAGCATTATACCGAGATCACCGAAAGATAGGCCTATTGCCGGCGGCCTTGGTTATGCGATGTACAGAAAACTCGATTGCATTTTTTACTTGTTTGTAGTTAAGCTTGATGTTTTCCCTGTATAAAAGGACAAGAAATTACTACTCTTGTAAGTCAAGTGAAGCAGTGAATTACCGGCTCTGGGGTTGAGTAGTGGGTATATTCACTTTCTCTGTCTTACTGTGACGAAGCGCGTAATTTAAACCTGTCGTCTTGATATGCACAGATAACTGGTTTAGTACATTGGCTTCTCAGCAGATGGCGTTGGTTCTGATGTTTCAAGTATTTCAATTTTCTGCTCTTGTGAACATTTGACCGACTTTTCCTAATGGTATCTAGCTCATTAATTTATCGACGATGAATTTTTGTATTGGTAGTAAACCCCAGCTATTGAAAAAGTTGAATATAGGACTCTCATATCCACTTTTCCCCTGCGTATGTTTTGGTAAATTCTGACAAATTCCTAAATGAGATGCCCGTGCCTACCGATTAATGTTGGTGACGTTTCTCGAGCTTTGGCTTAGATATATCATAATCATCGTTGTTGTTGTCCTTATTGATATTGATCATTATTTTAGGAGCATTTCAACAATTTTGCGCTATTCTCCGAAATTTTATGTAGTCCTAAGAATATCTTTTATAGTCTCCTTGACTCATCTACTTTACCGTGAGTAATGTTTTGCTTTACCATAAACTGTATTATTGTTTTGCATTTTTAACTTAGTTATTCTGTCGGGTCTTCGATTATGTCGTTACAGAAAAAGAGTGGTCAAATTAAGATTCCACTCCGAGCTCCTCAGTCATGATAGTATGTGCACCGCATGAGTGAGTCGTATAAAGTAATAATAATATTAGTGTATTGTTGTTACAAATTGCCATCTTGGCGACCTGGTAATGTTAGTGTACTTGTGTTACAAACTGCCATCTTGGCGACCAGGTAATATTAGTGTACTGTTGTTACAAACTGCAATCTTGGCGACCTGGTAATATTAATGTACTGTTACAAACTGCCATCAGGTCTAGCAATTTGAAACTGGCAGATGGACTGCGGCGTAAAGTCACTACCACAAACATACAATGGATTATTCATCAGGAAGTTTTATTATTATTGTCGACTGATTTTAGCACTTCTGTAATTTATAGGATATATACTATTACTGAGGAAAATTGTTTTGGGCTTTTAATGTTTTATATACATATTTGATATTAAACGTCAAAATCAAACTTCTTAGAGGGAGTAAAGGATTATCTCATGTTATTGAATGCATAATGCTGATTTAACGTAAAACTCTCTTTTACTAAATAAAAAAAAACAAGAATATCGTGTACCCAGCTGTGGTAAAAAGAGCTTATTCAAAACTGAGAACGTTGTGGAAACTGTGTCCATAAAACATTGGTTACAACTTGCATCCAAACGTTGGTTTACATCGCATGAACAGCGTATGCAAAATCCAACATTCACCCTAGAAGTTAAATCTGGCAGAAAGTATCCGCAGAGTTTTACGCACAGCACGAGAGTTTACCTGGGTCCCGAGCTCTCCCAATGACGCGTTGCATTCCAGCAGAGATTGCAGTCCTCTCCAGCCCCCGTAAAGATTTAGATATTTGTTGCGAGACCGGGGGAACGCAGAGGACTGTGCTGTTTCCACTTTGAGAGCTCTTGAAGGTTTCTGACTGACGTTTGCCGTAAATGAAGCAGGTTTTGTTTGTAAGTGTTGGCAAAAATGGACAATGCTGTTAGGAAACTAAAAGCGAAAAATTTTCGCTGATTAGAGAAATATCCTTTGGGGGCGAATGTCTTAGTATATTAAGTACTTTTTTGTTAAAAGATTGCTTTACGTTATTTATTTCCCGCTTCGTGTGAATTATATTGTAAGTTAATCTTCCTCAGACGCGCGCCCACATAGAAATCCATGCATCATCAGTGCAAAGAGTATGTGAGAGTGCATTATACTCTACTTTCTTGTAAGGTAGTATTATGGGAGGAATAAAAAGCAAGGGTTTTGAGCAGTTAACTTTGTAATCGCTGTCGTATTTTTACATTCGTGCATATGTACAGGGTGCGATTAAAAGAGCTATTATGGACAAGAAAAATCAGCTGCAGAGTTATGTAGCGCTGAATCTTAGTGTCATTTAGGAGTAGGATTATGGCAGAGCCACCTAGGGTACCAGCTGTTCTTACAGTTTACTGGTTCAACTCGAAGCCTTTGCAGGTTCTGTTTCATCGGCATATCATACATGTAGAGTCGTGAAAGAAAGAGTCAACAAAAGTTTATCATTCAACTTCGTTCTGTACTTCTGTATGGTATTTTTTTTTTTTTACAATATTCTGCACTAAAATGGAAGACTGCAGTATCACCAGAAATACAAAACTGAGAAAATGGTAGATAATACATTTTCCCCTTGCCTTACTACTGATTTTGCAGATACTGCAAATGGGACCCCTAAATACTCTTGGAAAGCATTGGAGAATCATTCTGAAACTGCAGTAACTTGTGTATTTTGTGTTTCACGAGCCCAATAGGTGGTATATGTCAGTGTCGAAATTGTTGCACATACTGCAGTTTTCCATTTTAGGGCAGTATTAATCTGATACCACACAAGGCTCCATGATACGGCATCTAGAAAATTACTCGGCGTTGCTTCGCGTCGTCTGCATCTAGCCACTCAGATCTTCTTTATATGTGGATCTGAAGGAGAATGTGCTTCTTGGTGGTAGCTACTTGTTTGCCAAGGCCAGAAGATCACAGGCGATGACCTCGGTTGAGAGATGATACCGGTATTATCTCTCGACTCTTTGTATTAGTCAAGGTTAGCCATATGAGGGATACGTCTTCTAAGATGGTCTGGATTTTGTGAGGGAAGCAAAGTCCAGTGCTTGGGATATAGAGAGACCCCTTAGAGGGGTAGTGCCGTCAGTGCACCTCACGTGGTGCACTGTAGGCATTACTTAAAGTTCTTTGCAGCGTGCCTTCGTCCCCTAGCTGCAGCCCCTTTCGTACCTTTTACTGTTCCTCCTTTCATATTCTCTTCCATCTTACTCTCCACCTTCTCCTAACCAATTGATTCATAGTGCAACTGAGAGGTTTTCCTCCTGTTACACCTTTCAAACCTTTTACTGCCCATTTCCGTTTCAGCGCTGAATGGCCTCATAGGTCTCAGTGCTTGGCCTTTGGCCTAAATTCTATATTCAATTCAATTCAGTTCAGTTCGATATAGAGTGGATCGTTAGTATGTTTCAAGAGAGTGACGTAGCACTTCCTAAATCTCACTGCATAGAATGAGAGGGAAAGATAAATTAGGCATGTCTCGTCTTTTCATCTATATTTCCTAAATTATTCATTTAATAATTTTCTGACATGTGTTTCGTGACAGCTCTCAACTATGCTTACGTTAATTCATTATAGCACTAACTGAAAATGTAAAATGTGAAAACATGTGTAAATTACTCTGAGGAATCTAAAAAATACAAAATCACATAAGATTGACAATTTAAGAATCGATAGATGCATTACGGTATATATACATGCATGCATACGTAGAAACGTAAAAGAATAGCTTTCTGCTAAAACCCTCGACGCCTTAGTCTTAAGGCTGTCGGTGTCATTGGTCCAGTACTCAACAGAGGCTTCTTTTCTGCCAACCTTCAAGTGGACTGCTGATTGTTCTTGAGGAACTTGCGAAAGTTAAGGCTTTGACGGACAAGAACTGGCCACTTCACTCAACTAAAAGGGCTTTCGGAATTCAGTGTTCGTTTTACAGACAATTCCAAACGCCCTGCCCTTCTTAACATTTTTATTTGTGTTCGCTTGCGTTGAGAGAGAGAGAGAGAGAGAGAGAGAGAGAGAGAGAGAGAGAGAGAGAGAGAGGTTAAAAAGATTAATTATAGTTATATTTTGAATTCAGGGTTTGTTTTGCTTAACTTTTTTGTTCGCTTATGCGTTTGTAGTAGAGAGAGAGAGAGAGAGAGAGAGAGAGAGAGAGAGAGAGAGAGAGAGAGAGAGAGAGAGAGAGAGAGAGAGAATTATAGTTTTATTATGAATTTAGGGTTTGTTTTGCCAACATTTCCAAACGTTCCTAATTTTTTGTTCGCTTATGCGTTTGTGGAGAGAGAGAGAGAGAGAGAGAGAGAGAGAGAGAGAGAGAGAGAGAGAGAGAGAGAGAGAGAGAGATTAAAAAGGTTTTGGAAATACGAGTTCCCAGGAAAATGAAGCAAATTTTAAAGCTTGCTTACATTTCTGTTTTCACAACTTTAACTGAACAATAAAACAGATTCTTTTGGTCGTTACAAAGTTGGCTGTTTTTTTTATTGCTATTCGGGGATATTGGTAAAAGGGGTTTAGTGAATTAAATAAGGATTCGAAAGAAGGAAACTTTTATAGGTATCCTCTTTTCAGAGATTGGAACGTTTCCATACTTTTTTTTCCTTTTTTTGCTTTGTAGATATTGTGTTTATTAATTTTGTATTCATATTTTATCTCGTAACTGTTATACATTCTTCTGAAGAATTTTTTGTCGTCGAGATTGGATGCAACCATTTTGTATCCTCTCTCTCTCTCTCTCTCTCTCTCTCTCTCTCTCTCTCTCTCTCTCTCTCTCTCTCTCTCCTTTTTTTGAGAATCGTTCTCTCTCTCTCTCTCTCTCTCTCTCTCTCTCTCTCTGTGTTATTCATGCATGGTTATGGGTTAGTTCATGTAATTTTATGTATAGTTCGTAATAAACCACTTTCTACCTATTTTCATTTGTTTTTAATTTATAATTTTTTTATTTGTTACCACTTTATAGCTTTTATGAAGGTGATTTCTAGTATTGTTCGTGTGGGGGTTACTGTAAAAAAAATTTCGATTTTACCAGCATTTTATTCGGTATCAATGATCTTTGTTCTTGTAACACTGGACAATTAATCAATTACCTCAGTTCAGTGCCACCTATTAAGTGCATATCAGTCATCTCTTCAAATATTCTAGGATGTTGAATGATCTTAACTGTATTGTTCGTTCCTGTGAACAGTCAAATTCAAGGTTCTCTTTTCCCCAACTCGGGATTCTAAGTTTCTTTCGATTTTGCCCCTTCTGTAAAAGAAAACTGTTGAGATGGCTGTTTGTCTGTCCGTCCGTTCTTTTTCTATCCGCCCTCAGATCTTCAAATCTACTGAGGCTAGAGGGCTGCAAATTGGTATGTTGATCATCCACCCTCCATTCATCAAACATACCAAATTGCATGGGAGAATCTGGAAAGTGTTCGTGTGTTAATTAAACACTTATGCAAAACCTAAATTATTATTATTATTATTATTATTATTATTATTATTATTATTATTATTATTATTATTATTATTATTCAGAAGATGAACCCTTTTCATATGAAACAAGCCACTAGCGGATCCAAGGGGGTGCCCATTTGGGCACGTCCCCCCCCCCCATGAAAAATAATGACGAAATAATAATATTGAAGATTTAGATAATAATAACATGAGAAATATAAAAATGGGAAAATAACAGAAATAATAATAAAATTTTGAGAAAATAATAATAATAATAATAATAATAATAATAATAATAATAATAATAATAATAATAATAATAATAATGGAGTCAGTATTTCCTGATAGAACATGTGATTGCCATTTCATTTCATATATATATATATATATATATATATATATATATATATATATATATATATATATATGTGTGTGTGTGTGTGTGTGTGTGTATGTAATATGAAAATTGGTGCCCGCCCCATTACATTTTTCTGGATCCGCTAGTGGAACAAGCCCACAGGGGCCATTGACTTGAAATTCAAACTTCCAAAGAATATGGTGTTCATTCGAAAGAAGTAACAGAAGATAATGAGAAATACAAAAAGAAGAGATCAATTATTAGAAAAAAACAGATAAATTAACAAATTAATGAATAAAGGAATAAAGATGTAAGTAAATGATTAAAACAAGGAGAATTGTATTAGGGTAGTAATGCATTGCGTCTTCGCTTGACTTTCGAAGTTCCAATTGCACTGCGTCCTATTGATTCAAGTCATTGTATCCTTTGAAACATCTAATGTGGTTGGAGGATTAAATTTACGTTGCAAGATTTTGTCATTATCGCTTAATCGTGATCTTGTTGTTTCTTGGAGTTCAGTGGGCGGAGTTGTTGTAATTGGTGATGCAGTTGCCCTGCAATTGTAGATGTACGTTCTTCACGTTTACTGTAGGTTGATACACCAGCTATGAGCTAGTTTCAGTTTTTGGAGCTTTCGTGGAAATTTTAAAATGTTATAAATATTCGATTCTTGGCTTCAATAAATTTTCGTTCTTCTTCTTCTAATAAATATTCGATTCTTGGCTTCAGTTCTTCTAATAAATAAATTCTTGGCTTCAGTTGGTCTCCTAATAAATTTTAGATTCTTGGCTTCAGTTCTTCTCCTAATAAATTTTCGATTCTTGGCTTCAGTTCTCCTCCTAATAAATTTTCGATTCTTGGCTTCAGTTCTTCTAATAAATATTCGATTCTTGGCTTCAGTTCTTCTAATAAATATTCGATTCTTGGCTTCAGTTCTTCTCCTAATAAATATTCGATTCTTGGCTTCTTCTTCTCCTAATAAATTTTCGATTCTTGGCTTCATTTCTTCTCCTAATAAATATTCTATTCTTGGCTTCAGTTCTTCTCCTAATAAATATTCGATTCTTGGCTTCAGTTCTTCTCCTAATAAATTTTCGATGCTTGGCTTCAGTTCTTCTCCTAATAAATTTTCGATTCTTGGCTTCAGTTCTTCTCCTAATAAATTTTCGATTCTTGGCTTCAGTTCTTCTAATAAATATTCGATTCTTGGCTTCAGTTCTTCTCCTAATAAATTTTCGATTCTTGGCTTCAGTTCTTCTAATAAATATTCGATTCTTGGCTTCAGTTCTTCTCCTAATAAATATTCGATTCTTGGCTTCAGTTCTTCTAATAAATATTCTTCTTGGCTTCAGTTCTTCTAATAAATATTCTTGGCTTCAGTTCTTCTAATAAATATTTGGCTTCAGTTGGTCTCCTAATAAATTTTAGATTCTTGGCTTCATTCTTCTCTAATAAATTTTCGATTCTTGGCTCTTCTCCTAATAAATTTTCGATTCTTGGCTTCAGTTCTTCTAATAAATATTCGATTCTTGGCTTCAGTTCTTCTAATAAATATTCGATTCTTGGCTTCAGTTCTTCTCCTAATAAATTTTCGATTCTTGGCTTCAGTTCTTCTCCTAATAAATTTTCGATTCTTGGCTTCAGTTCTTCTCCTAATAAATTTTCGATTCTTGGCTTCAGTTCTTCTCCTAATAAATATTCGATTCTTGGCTTCAGTTCTTCTCTAATAAATTTTTTGGCTTCAGTTCTTCTCCTAATAAATTTTCGATTCTTGGCTTCAGTTCTTCTAATAAATATTCGATTTTTGGCTTCAGTTCTTCTAATAAATTTTCGATTCTTGGCTTCAGTTCTTCTAATAAATATTCGATTCTTGGCTTCAGTTCTTCTAATAAATATTCGATTCTTGGCTTCAGTTCTTCTTCTGTTCAGCGACGTCTTTTGTGTTTCCTCCGATTGCGCTGTTCAGTGTCTGCTTTTTCCCCTTGAACTGCGAAGCTTTATAATTCTCTCCCTGCTTCAGTTTAAGTTGTGAAATGCTGCTTTTCTTCTTTCAAAGGGCATGCATGTAGCTTCTCGCTGTTAAACCCCCAGCCTCTTGTCTTGTTATTTCTCTTGATTTCCTCTGGGTTGGGCTGAAAAGGAGCATTAGGTTGGCCGTGTCAGTAACCTTTGTTCTAACAAAATTTATCTTTCTCTTCCACAGACCAACCCAATGTTTTCGGTGTAGTGTTATCATTGGATTACGTGAACCGCAGTATATATTTTAATGTAATACCTTCCAGTGACGAATTCCCTTTATAAATACTGTTTAAATTCAAGTGTTGTGTTAATTACTTATGAACTCTCAGTGTATTCGTCGGTTTTAAGCCTCACAAAAAGTGCAGGGTTTTCAGTGTGTTCCAATTTAATATCGTGTGCGAATTACAATAAATACTTGCTTCTCTCGCTCTCGACGCCAAGGTCATTCTGCGCTGTGGACTTGTCGATGAAAGGTGTCGTCTCCTACGTCTGTGGCTGTGACCTAGTTTTAGATTATTACTTTGTTTTCTTGGAATATTCACGGTTGTTTTTTTCCTACGTTCGTGTATGTAACAACACCGGCCCTGGTTTCATTCTGCTTTGAATGTAGACTTCCCCCTCCCCCACATCAAAAATGAAGAAGAATAGAGGAAGAGAAATATGTTCCCGTTTCAGAATCCTTTGACTACGCTTTCTTTCATTCGCTGCGTTCCCTCCAATCGTTTTGCATCAGTTTTTATAATTTCGTCCTTACTGTGCTGGAGTCTGCCTAACCTCCGCCTATCTAACCTAGATCTGCTGCACGGACTTGAATCTGTTTTCGGTGCTTTCACCTGCCGACTTTCTTTTGCCATTGATTTTCTCTGCTTTTACTTTATGTTTTTCAACAAGCCATCTGTTTCCGCTGCTTTTACCTGTATTTTTTTTTTCACTAGCCGTCTGTTTCCGTAGCATTTCCTTTGCGGATGTAGTTCCACGTCGTTCCATTTGCTGCCAGCTGCGGAAGTGCATTTAGGGGATAGCTGCAGTTGCCTCTGTACATACATCTGTCAATTTCTCGTATTAGGGTTTGGGTGTTATTCACAGTCCTTAGATTGTCCACTCTGAATTTAATTCCCTTAAGCATCTCTGCTGAAGGGGTTAATTGGAACCTCCATTCTGGCTTTACAGTGAGCCTTCGTCGCCAAATTTTTAATGGTGTTCTATTTACGGTTGCCGAGGTAACTCGGGAAGTTAAAGTGTTTCTTTGTAGGTGATAATTGGATCGCATAGCCTGGGTTCCAGTGGACATCAGAAAGGTGGGAAGACTCCGACCTACTTAGATGGGAAGTATAAACCAGGAAGCTGGAGATGACTAGCAGTTTGTTTAAGGGAAAGCACAGGAAAGGCGTGAATTGCTGAATTTCAAAAGTCCCTTTTGCGTCGCACGGTGTTGAAGGAATTTATGATGATGATGATGATGAAGACTTTTTGTGCATTACTTACTGAGGTTTGGTTCTTCCATAGTGATGGTAATTGTAAGTCAAAATTAAGTGAGGTAAAATGATCCAACATCTTGTCCCTTTTTTGGTGTTCATGATCTTTCCTAGATGAAAGCTCCTCCTGAGAGATTTATTGGTAGATGTACGAATAGGTGGTGTTGACATTTGTTGACGTGAACACAAATTCAAAATCTGTCATGTAAACTTAAATTTTTTTAAATTCTTTATTCCATTAGGCTCGTTAAAAAAAAGCAAATTCGAGAAATGCGTTGAAAATACTTAATTCTTTATTTTAGGTTTTGGAATCTGAATAGTACGCAGGAGTATGACTTTTATTAGAACAAAAATCAAAGTTTTGACTTTATTTTTACTTGGTCCAAGTGTGCTGTCATATTTTAAATGCTTTTACCGTATTTAATCATATTAATAAATTTCTGTGTACGTACTCATATATTCTGGGTTTTGCGATTGTCGATAGTATATAGGACTTCGTTAATCTTGACTCTTTTGTAGACTATGTAAAGTTAACCATCCATTCAGAAAGGATTTGTGTTTTATTACATTGTAAATTGATCTCTTAGATAAATTGAGTTCTTTTAAGGACCTCATTATTTTAGAAAATTTCTTTTATATTTTTATTTATCCATTTAGTGTTTTAAGCAAACATTATTTACGATCACATCCTGCCTAAATTTTATTCCTTGTTACGCAGGCTATAGCAATCTAGAGTAAACATTGTTAGTTATATAAACCACTCTGTGGTGCGTGACCATTAAGGAAATAAGTGGGTTAATTAACGCTAGCCTTCGCTTGGCTGTGTCTCGCCTAGTTTGCCCCCGTAGGGGGATAGTGCAGTCAGTGCACCTCATGTGGTGCACTGTAGGCATTACTTATAAGGTTCTTTGGAGTGTGTCTTCGGCCCCTAGCTGCAACCCCTTTCATTCCTTTTAGTGTACCTCCTTTCATATTCCTCCACATTACTTTCCACCCTCTCCTAACAGTTGATTCATAGTACAACTGCGAGGTTTTCCTCCTGTTACACCTTTCAAACCTTCGTCTTGTCAGTTTCCGTTTCAGCGCTGAATGACCTCATAGGTCCCAGTGCTTGGCCTTTGGCCTAAATTCTATATTCAATGCAATTAAATTTAACTCGTCCAGTTTGTGATGTTTCAAAGCATTTCTCAAAGCTTTTAGTTTTCCTTTCCATTGTCCACGTTGTTTTATTTGACTGTGAATATAGACGTGCTATGACCGGCACACCCGCCCCTCCCACACCCCTTCAAAAAAAAAAAAAAATGCAAGAGGGGGAAAAGTATCTTTTCGCGTTCAAAGTCTTCATTCAGCCGTATCTCTGTCGCTGGCTTCATTCCATCCTTTCCACATTCTTTTTTTGCACTCCTTCTTTCTCTTTCTTTCTTTCTTTTCTATTGGAAGGACTTTTTGTTGTACAGTAAGTCACATTCGCCATGCCGGGCAAAACCTTACATGGACGCGTAGTTTTTCCATCAGCCATTTTTTTTTTTTCCCTGTTCGACCGTGTTCTTTATCATTCCAGCATCAGCGTTCACGGGAGCATGCTGTCCACGGAGAATGATTTTATATAGTTTGGTGTGTATATGATATATTACAATATCTTCTTCTTCGTTTAACGTGCTTTTTCCCATTTTTCATATGGGGTAAGCACGATGCCTTCTTTTGAAGGACTTTGATTTGGCGTTGGGGTAGGCCGTAGCCTCGATCGGCTGCCCTGCCTGACATCGCTTAGACCCCGGTAGCACATGTGTATATGTATCGTGCCAAATCCCCAGCTTCCTTTCTAACAGCAGCGAGGAGACGTGAGCGGTTAGGCCGACAGTTCGAGACGTGTGAGGTGTCTGTTATGTTTTTAGAAGATGTTGGAGTGGCTTTGTTTGTGTGTGTATTAGTGTGTAACACCCATTTGCTTTCAGCAAACCTATCCGTTGATTACATACATAATCCCGGGGTGTCTACACAGATAGCAAAGTGTCCGCCTCTCTGACCGGTTGGCTGCGGATTTGAACCCGCGCCACAGGCTTCTTATGAAGCCTGAGGCTGCTGCTCTACCAACCGAGCCATCGAGGCTCTATGATATATTACAATATATATGTGTACATATAATATAATATAATATATATATATATATATATATATATATATATATATATATATATATATATATATATATATATATATATATATATATATATATATATATATAAAAGTTGCAAGCCTCATGAACTTAACAATAAATGGCTTCGACCAACGACAATTTAATAAATACCAGGTACATAGTTTATTGTTTTAAAGGCTAACGGAGGGCACAGTGGAGATTTCAGGTAACGGGCCTATATCGCATATACGCACGTAGATTAGATGGATGGATATTCAACCCTTTTCTTGTCCAGGCCTGAAGAAACCAGTAGAAAGGAAGAGTAAGGAAAAAGGGTGAGCTGGATTGCGTAATAGTTAATTGGTTTTAGGGAATAAAGTCTCTCTCTCTCTCTCTCTCTCTCTCTCTCTCTCTCTCTCTCTCTCTCTCTCTCTCTCTCTCTTCTGGCCTCGTGACTGGGTGGTCGCGCGTTCAACTCACAGCTAGACGACCCTTGTTCGAATCTCGAACCGTTGAATAGGGAACGATTGGGTGCATCCCCTAAAATTCAATATGCCTCAGCTGAATTATGCACTTAGCTTTCAGTCGACTGTTGTGGGTCGCACCTAGGGTGGAGAGCGGCAAAGAGAGAAATGAAAACGAGAGGAAAAACGCAAAACGTGAGTTTTCATCGATCCATCAAAATGTTTAACATTGAACGGAAGGGCCTCGACGACGAGGTAACTCACTCCACTAGGGTGAAATCATTCTGACAATGTATTCTCTCTCTCTCTCTCTCTCTCTCTCTCTCTCTCTCTCTCTCTCTCTCTCTCTCTCTCTCTCTCTCCTTTGGCCATTGAGTCTGAGTGTATCATTGAATGGCCAAAGTGTGGAGAAGAGGGAGAGAGAGAGAGGAGAGAAAGTCAGGACTGCTACAGTCCTAACTTTCCCTCCTCCCTCCCTCCTCCTCCTTCGTGGCAGAGACGAAGAGACCCCATCTTGCGGTTCTTACGGTCTATTTTCCTTTCCGTTCTTATCTTCAAAAGTCTTAATCACTCCCGAGGTCCAGACAAAGAATATGTCCTGCCCAAGTGACGATGATTTAGCCTCCTGTTTACTTCCTCCGGGACGTGACTGGACCGGGTAATTCGGGCTGAGAGAATATGTTGACAGTTATTTCTCTCTCTCTCTCTCTCTCTCTCTCTCTCTCTCTCTCTCTCTCTCTCTCTCTCTCTCTCTAATCAGCTCAGTGGTCTGGTAAAACTAAGGTATACTTAACTTTTTTTCTCTCTCTCAAAACTGGTGTTAGTGCCTCATTGGAAGGGTGGGTATAGTTCTCAGCTAGCACGCTGCTGGCCCAGCGTTCGATTCCCCGACCGGCCAATGAAGAATTAGAGGAATTTATTTCTGGTGATAGAAATTCATTTCTCGTCATAATGGGTTCGGCTTCCTCAATAAGCTGTAGATCCCGTTGCTAGGTAACCGACTGGTTCTTAGCCACGTCAAATAAATCTAATCCTTCGGCCCAGCCCTAGGAGAGCTGTTAATCAGCTCAGAGGTCTGGTTAAACTAAGGCATACTTAACTGTGTTGTTGTTTGAAACAAATAATACAGCCTTGTCAGTAAGACAGGTTTACAATCATATTTGTTATTAGCGGGCCACAATGCTGCTTATTATACGCAGGTTAAAGGAAAAGACCATTTGGACCCCCAAAAATTTGATCGGCTACAGCCCTGGCGTTCTCTCTTTAGCTCTCGGGAGTCTCAAGTGTTTTTCCCAGAACCTTTCAGACCTGTTGGTCGATTGTTTTGCTGAAGTTGCTGTTTTTGTCTTCTGTTAATCGTAAGGCTATTTTTCGATTCCTTTCTTGCGTGTCTTTTTGTAATGCGTTGTTTGCTTTCTCTTCGAATTCTCGAACCGTAAGTGACCTAATTAATATAAAGACCATGACCTAGTATAGACTAACTTGAATAAACATACAGCCATTTATGTCAGTCAGTAAACTTTTGTGGGCATGTGAGTGAATGAGTAAATAAGTTCGTTTTAAAGCCTGAATGCATGTGTGTGTGTGATTACAAATATAATGATACAGCTGAATAAAACATGTGAGTGAATGAGTAAATAAATTCGTTTCAGAGAGCTGAATGTATGTCTGTGATTATTCATCTATAACAATACAGCTGAATAAAACATGTGAGGGAATGAGTAAATAAATTCGTTTCAGAGAGCTGAATGTATGTCTGGGATTACATCCGTAACAATACAACTGAATAAGTAGCCTTCATTCAACTGAATTCTTTCTACTGTAACGTGAGTGTACAAATGGGTAGATTCCTTCCAGCCGAGCTGCTGATTCGACTTAATTAGCATGTGGGCCGAACCATCCTCTTGTGAAGCTGTCGAGCTTTGTTGCAGCCGAGCCGAGGGTTTCCTCAAGTCTTTTGTTGCTTCCAGAACGAGGGGAAGGAAAATGGTTCCTGCATTACCCTGCCCTCCTAATTCTCATCCCCTGTCCCTGCCCATCTCTCTCTCTCTCTCTCTCTCTCTCTCTCTCTCTCTCTCTCTCTCTCTCTCTCTCTTCTCCTCCGTTGCTTCTTAAGGACGAGGGAGAGAACGGAAGTGCGGCGCAATTTATTTCCCCTAGACTTTTTAATGTTTGGAAAGGAAAGGGTGGAGAGAGAGAGAGAGAGAGAGAGAGAGAGAGAGAGAGAGAGAGAGAGAGGATTTCCTCTCTTTTGTGTTTGCGTGTTAATGGTGCGTCTTGTTTTCGTTGGTTATTGTCCGATATTATCATCTCTCGCTTCCTCCGTCACTCAGATATCCCCTTCATTCATTCACCCGCTTGCTTCTGAAAACGCGAGGATTGTCTTGCCAATAATTGAAAATTTTACGTTTTAGACTGCTCTCTCTCTCTCTCTCTCTCTCTCTCTCTCTCTCTCTCTCTCTCTGAGCTAGATCCGATCAGCAGAAAGTACTATACCTCACCGACCGTCATCGTCAGTTGAACTTTCGTTATCAGGCAATCCTTAAGATATCGCCTCATCCTTTATTGGGCCATTTCACTAACTGCACATTCTTTTACCTTTGTTCAGTCACCAGTCACTAGATAAGTCTTTTCATATCTCTATCTCTCTCTCTCTCTCTCTCTCTCTCAAGTGGGTTGAAGAGAAGTTGCATTATTAACAGTGGATGATGAGCACATTCTTTTACCATTGTTCAGTCACTAGATAAGTCTTTTCATATTCTCTCTCTCTCTCTCAAGTGTGCTGAAGAGAAGTTACATTATTAACAGCGGATGATGAGGAATAGTGATACTGATATTGTTCGACTGAGACACAGAGAGAGAGAGAGAGAGAGAGAGAGAGAGAGAGAGAGAGAGAGAGAGAGAGAGAGAGAGAGAGCGAAAATGGCAAAAGAAGGAAGTGTCTCTCTATGTACCCTTTAATCGAAGGGAAATTATAGTTACATAGTTCAAAGGCTAAGACCTCATCAAGGTTTGAGACCACGGTTGCGTGGTTATTATTCCTTATCACACCCAAAATGACGTAAATACTAATAAACAAGATGCTACGATCTTCTGGCCACTGGATGAAAAATGAGGCAGAAGTTTTTATTATTTATATCCTCAAACTTTTCATTTTAAAAAAGAATAATTAATGCATGCTTTCTCTTAGTATAAACAACGATCATTTTCTTGTTTTGGGGAGTTTGAGGACTGGACATCCTTTACTAGATTTAAGGTGGGGTTTAGTGCCGTCTTTGAACCTCATGCGGTGCACTGTAGGCATTACTTTAAGGTTCTTTGCAGCTTGCCTTCGGCCCTTAGCTGCAACCCCTTTCGTTCCTTTTACTGTACCCCCTTTCCATGGTCTCTTTCTTCCATCTTACTTTCACCCTCTCCTGACAATTGATTCATAGTGCAACTGCTTTGAGGTTTTCCTCCTGTTACACCTTTCAAACCTTTTACTGTCAATTTCCGTTTCAGCGCTGAATGACCTCACTGGTACCAGCGCTTGGCCTTTGACCTAAATTCTATATTCAATTCAAATCATTAGATTTACGTAGGTCTGTGGGATAGCAGCAAGTACAAGAAGTTACCTTCTTTTATGGATCAGCTTAGTAATAGTTACAAGATGCATGAGAGAGAGAGAGAGAGAGAGAGAGAGAGAGAGAGAGAGAGAGAGAGAGAGAGAGAGAGAGAGAGAGGGCGATTTCGTAAGTAAAGATTCAAGAGGCAGCAAGATATCGTCAGTTGTTTTCTCGAGGAAAAGAATCTGTGTGTATAATGAATGTTCTGGTACCATTTTCCTTCTGTTATTGACGTGATCTTCCCCCGTAGTCGTCTAACGACCAAGTCTCCCAGGGGATGCTGTGCAGTTACCACCTCAAAAGTTCAAACTTAGACGCAATGCATGAATACTCTTAAACAGTTAAACTTGTACTATAATTTATTTATATTTTTCATCTATTGATTTAATCATTTATTAATTTATATTTTTTTTTGTAACTGATCTATTCTTTCTGTATTCCCTAGTCATCTGTAACTTCTTTCAAATGAATACTGTCTTCTTTGGAAGCTTGAGTTTCAAGTCAGTGGCCCCTGTAGGCGTCTTTCATATGAATAGGTGTTTATCTTTTAAATAATAATAATAATAATAATAATAATAAAATCCGAGTGGATCTTTCTTGTTTGTCCTTCCCAGGATGAGAGTAGGGGAGACATGACACAGCCACTCACCCCATTCAAACCGGTTTGTCCGCCCCAGGTGGGGGCAGGGTAGGTAGGGGAACAGGAGGGTAGGTGACATCCACCCTCCTCCTGCAAACATGTTTGTCCGCCTCGGGTGGGGCGGAGTAGGTAAGGGGACGGGAGGGTAGGGGAGACATCCACCCTCCTCCTGCAAACCTATTTGTCCGCCCCGGGTTGGAGGGGGTAGGTAAGGGATCGGAAGGGTAGGGGAGACATCTGCCTTGGTGGGGGCGGTGTAAGTAGGGGAACGGAAGTGGTGGGGAGACATCTACCCTCCTCCAGCAAACCTGCTTGTCCGGCCCGGGTGGGGGCGGGGTAGGTGAGGGCTCAGGAGGGTAGGGGAGACAGGAGCTCCGGGTTCCAGCGCGCGCCGTGAGACCGTATGATTTACAGGAACGTGCCTGAGACGTTCCTATAGCCTAGACATTGAAATCTGGGCCCTTTAGGCGTCGCAGTTATTGAAAGTCATTTCTCAGCAGCAGTTACAGCTAATTTTTGTGCTTCAGGACTTTCGTTTTCGATGAGCATTATATATTCGACTAACAAAGAAGTGCCTCAGGACAGGTGTGTCCTCCGGAACTGAATATGTGAACTGTTGGTATTGTCATACAGCGAGTCTTATCCACGACATTTATGCTGGTCGAGAATACGTTTTCCCATTTCTGCTCGATGCTGAAATTCAGGTCCACACAATATCGGGCGTTTCATTTTCATGTTAGTGGTCACAGTTTGACAAATACGCTCCCTAAAGTAAGGTTATGAACATTGTCGATGGCGAATGAGGACTTTTAGTTTTCTGTAAAAGAAAACTATTGTGCCGGCTTTGTCTGTCCGTCCGCACTTTTCCTCTCCGCACTTTTTTCTGTCCGCACTTTACTGTCCGCCCTCAGATATAAAAACTACTGAGGCTAGAGGGCTGCAATTTGGTATGTTGATCATCCACCCTCCAGTCTTCAAACACAACAAATTGCAGCCCTCTAGCCTCAGTAGTTTTTATTTTATTTAAGGTTAAAGTTAGCCATAATCGTGCTTCTGGCGACGATATTGCATAGGCAACCACCGGGCCTTGGTTAAAGTTTCATGGGCCGCGGCTCATGTAGCATTATACCGAGACCACCGAAAGATAGATCTATCTTCGGTGGCCTTGATTATACGCTGTAGCGGCTGTACAGAAAACCCGATTGCGCCGAGGAAACTAAGGCGGATTTTTTACTTATTTTAGTTATGTTTGCATACACATTTACATTTCAGGAAACTATCCTCAGCCGTAAGAAGTTATTTTTAATTTTTCGTGACGCTTTGCATTTATGAAATTTCATTGCTGAAAGTAAGCATGAGGAAGAATATTGTTTTAGAGTTTTCAAAGACGATTTTGCCTGTAAGTTTGTTGATATATCACCTGTTCTTGAATCTTTGCGGAATCACAAGACTGGTGGTGATGCATGGCCACTAGCGGATCCAGTGTGGGGGCCACCTGGGCACGTGGCCCCCCCATGAAAAATAATGACGAAATAATACAACTGAAGATTTAGATAATAACAATAATATAATAAATGAGAAATATAAAAATGAAAAAAAAATCTATTATAGAAATAATAAAATTTTGATATAATAATAATAATAATAATAATAATAATAATAATAATCTTAATAATAATAATAATGGATTATAATAATAATGGATTCATATACATACACACACTCACACACACACACACACACACACACACACACACACACACACACACATATATATATATATATATATATATATATATATATATATATATATATATATATATATATATGTGTGTGTGTGTGTGTGTGTGTGTATGTATAGTGTGAAAATTGGTGGCCCCCCCATGAAATTTTTCTAGATCTGCTAGTGGGCACGGCTGGTCTCCTACTATGATAAACAAGCTCTGAAGAATGTATAAAAATGTTGTGTTGTAAATTCCATGGGAATAGTTTACCTCAAGTCGATCGGAAAAGAGAGAGAGAGAGAGAGAGAGAGAGAGAGAGAGAGAGAGAGAGAGAGAGAGAGAGAGAGAGTCTAAAACTTTACCCAACAAACTTTGTTATATCAGGTATGAAGGCTTGGAAAAGAATGCGTGGTTAAATGAGTCATTCAATGTTACCGTGAACTAGTGCAGTTTCAGATTTTTTAGTTTTCTGTAAAAGAAAACTATTGTGCCGGCTTTGTCAGTCCGTTCGCACTTCTTTCTGTCCGCACTTATTCTGTCCGCTCTCAGATCTTAAAACCTACTGAGGCTAGAGGGTTGAAAATTGGTATGTTGACCATCCACCCTCCAATCATCAAGCAGACCAAATTGCAGCCCTCTAATTCTCAGTAGTTTTTATTTTATTTAAGGTTAAAGTTAGCCATAATCGTGCTTCTGGCAACAATATAGAATAGGCCACCACTGGGACGTGGTTAAAGTTTCATGGGCCGAGACCTCCGAAAGATAGATCTATTTTCGGTGGCCTTGATTATACGCCGTACCGGCTGTACAGAAAACTCGATTGCGCCGAATAAATTCCGGCGCATTTTATACTTGTTTCTCTTGATATTGATATATATTGAGAGTCTGTAAGCATAAAAATCCAACATTTTAGGGTGCCAAAAGTGGCAAGGAATATATTTTAAAATTTTTCCATTGGAATGAAGTTTTTATTTAGAATTGACTTTGGGACAGTTTTTCAGGAGTTTGTTACATTTGCCAAAACACTTTCATATTCTCTTTCTTCCATCTTACTTTCCACCCTCTCCTATCAATTGATTCATAATGCAACTGAGAGGTTTTCCTCCTGTTACACCTTTAAAACCTTTTGTCAATTTCCGTTTCAGCGCTGAATGACCTCATAGGTCCCAGTGCTTGGCCTTTGGCCTAAAGTGTAGTTCATTTTAATATGACATTAGTTCATCAGTAGTTCATCAATTCATGCTTCGCGAATTTGGGCTATATAATGCGTATCCTTACATCTAAACTGCTTTATCCTAGGAGAGAGATTGAGTACAGAACGCGTTACCATTATGTGTATTGGTTATCATTTTGGGATTAGGGTGCGACGCCCATGGTTTTGCCTGCTTTTCACATACCTCAAGTATCTACTGGCCATACTCGGCGTTGCCTAACTTTGCTGATTGGAAAACCATTGGTTTGACAAACTTGTCACTGGGGCTGTCATTGTATGCATAGCTAGGTAACATAAAGGCCTCTCTATACGTACATACATACATATATACATACATCTGTGTGTACATATATATATATATATATATATATATATATATATATATATATATATATATATATATATATATACATATATATATATATATACACACACACATATATATATATATATATATATATATATATATATATAAATATATATATATATATATATATATATATATATATATATATATATATATATATATATATATATATATATATATATATATATAGTGTGTGTGTACAGGTCATAGAATCAAGTTGACCCTTTCAGAGGGGGCACGCTCCCCTTAAAACCCATCGTGCCTGCTGAACCAAGCTGCGGTACCAGGTAGGTAGACGGCTCCTGTGGCCGCAAAAAAGGTTAAAATGGGGTTAGGAATAGCAGCCATAAAGCAGACGATTTTTAAGAATGGAAAAATAAAAATTTTTGCCGCCATTTCCCTAAATGAAGATGTTCATGTTTAAAACAATTAATATGCTTGGATATACACTCTATGTATTTTGTACGCCTGCGGACAGTTACAGTGATCCTTTGAGGAGAGGAGATCTCTCTCTCTCTCTCTCTCTCTCTCTCTCTCTCTCTCTCTCTCTCTCTCTCTCTCTCTCTCTCTCTCTCTCTCTCTCTCAGTTGATTGTCGTGTCTGGGTTCGAAATTTGTAATCCCTTGGCGCAGTTGACGTTGTGTTTTGCCCATAGTACAATGAAGGGGAAATTTATGATATTTTCAAAGAAACTTAAACATATCAGGTGCTCTACTATTTCAGGCTAGCAGAGCTCTTATTATTATAATTGCCACTCACCAGAAGGTATCCAAGAAGAGCAAAATCACAGAGAGAGAGAGAGAGAGAGAGAGAGAGAGAGAGAGAGAGAGAGAGAGAGAGAGAGAGAGAGAGAGACTGGAATATAACCAAGATTCTTCTGGAAACCTCAGCCTCGGTTTGAAATGCAGGGGAGCAAAGATGGAATGCGAAAGTGCCCAGGGTAAAAGAAAGAAAAATGAATGAAAGGGATAAAAATCTAGAAATAACAAGAATTTAAACTAGAAACAATATAGGAATTTCTCTCAGGGAAATCGACGTGTTATTGGTTCAACTTGCTAGCGTGTTGTGTGTGCCTAGAGAGTGTCCCTATCTTTAGTAGACTGTAGACTGTGGTCCTTAGTAATAGAGCAGCCAAAATTCGTCTTACTTATCCCAGCCTTTTAAAATACCACTTAGATTCATGAGTTGCTATTTTAGCACTGTGTAAAAATGTGTTTTTCATTTACAAACCCACTGTCAAGCTCCGTGTGGGGGTTAGTGCCGTCAGTGCACCTCATGCGGTGCAATGTAGGCATTACTTAAGGTTCTTTGCAGCGTCCCTTCGGTTCATAGCTGCGACCCCTTTCATTCCTTTTTACTGTACCTCCTCCGTGTTCTCTTTCTTCCCACCTTCCTTTCCACTCTCTCCTAACAATTGATTCATAATGCAACTGCTGAGGTTTTCCTCCTGTTGCACCTTTCAAGCCTTGTGACTGTCAATTTCCATTTCAGCGCCTCATAGGTCCCAGTGGTTGGTCTTTGGCCTAACTCATATATTCTATGCTCCCAGTGTCAATAAATATTGGTGTTTCACATAGTGTATTGGAAACTACTACTGACCTTTTTGGCCTTCTATATTGGCATTTCAAGCTTGTGATGTGGAAGTGATCCCAATTGATGTTCATCCCTGATGAAGCAGTTGAAGGAGCCAGTGGTTGCTGTCCATTTTTAGTTTTATGTCCGTCCGCCCTCAGATGTTAAAAACTACTGAGGCTAGAGGGCTGCAAATTGGTATGTTGAGCATCCACCCTCCAAGCATCAGACGTACCAAATTGCAGTCCCATAGCCTCAGTAGTTTGTCTTTTATTTAAGGTTAAAGTTAGCCATAATCGTGCATCCGGCAACGATATAGGACAGGCCACCACCGGGCCGTGATTAAAGATTCATGGGCCGCGGCTCACACAATATTATACCGAGACCACCGAAAGATAGACCTACTTTCGGTGGCCTTGATTATACGCTGTACAGAAAAATCGATTGCGCTGAAGAAACTTCGGCGCATTTTTAACTTTTGTCAAGCCATGTATTATAGGGCGGTCGCCTCGTATTGAGTCACGCTTGCAGTATGTATGATACTGCATCTTTGTCCGTAATTAGGTAACCTTAAATCCCAGATTTACGAAGGAAAATATCGAGAGGGAAAACAGAGACGTCAGGAATTTATAGTGATGGCGGAATAATTCAGCTCACTTTCCATATCCTCCCAAAACACATGTGACATCCCGATTCTTTTTGCAATTCTCCGCGAGATGGTAAGGAACCTCCTCGTTTCTTCCTTTCTTTCTTTTTTTCTTTTTGTAAATATCTGTGGCAGTATTTCAGCGGCCTCAAGGATATTGTTTCCTTTCCGGTCGGGTGGATGACGTATATTTCCTGTGGTTGTTGGGTTGGATCTTTTGTAGTTCAGATTATAGGATTAGATTGTTATTTATCTCTCTCTCTCTCTCTCTCTCTCTCTCTCTCTCTCTCTCTCTCTCTCTCTCTCTCTCTCCTCTCCTGGATATTTCGTCAGTTTGTCTTTTTTTTCCACGGAACTAAATACAGATATGTTGCACTTTCATAATCATTGTCGCTTATCTTTGCCTTTATATTCATTATTTTTGGATATCCGAGCCACCACTCTCTCTCTCTCTCTCTCTCTCTCTCTCTCTCTCTCTCTCGTTTTTCACTATTTTCATATTCTTCGCCTTGCTTTGAGTTTGGATATTCCGCCACTCTTTTTTTTTTCTTTTCCACGGAACTAAATACGGTTATGTTGCACTTTCATAATCATTGTCGCTTATCTTTGCTTTTATATTCATTACTTTTGGATACCCAAGCAACTACTTCTCTCTCTCTCTCTCTCTCTCTCTCTCTCTCTCTCTCTCTCTCTCTCTCTCTCTCTCTCTCTCTCTCTCTCATGCGGGATCATAATTCCAGCGGCGTTTAATCCCATTGATGGCTCTTTGTGGCACATTGCTTAATGTGTCTCGCACCCCCTTTGAAGACCTCATCAAGAGAACACCTCTCATCACTCGTTGTCCGTCTTTGGTGGTTTTTCTTTTCTCGCTTATGGTTTTCGCCTTCCGACATTTTCTTCTATCGAGAGAGTTGTGGTGAAAGCTGGTGCAAAGGGTAAGGCTAAATGTGCTAAAAGATGATGGTCTTTCGCACTTGAGAAATTTCGTTTTAAGCATTCAAATCTTTTAGCTGTTTTGTGATTTTGTGAGTGGGTATTTTTTTTTTTGACGGAGTGATACCCTTGATCTGTTTTTTTTGGTGGAGTCTGTAAATTTTATTAAAGTAATTTTCAGTTTTCTGTAAAAGAAAAATATTGTGCCGGGTTTGTCTGTCCGTTCGCACTTTTTCTGTCCGCCCTCAGATCTTAAAAACTACTGAGGCTAGAGGACTGCAAATTGGTATGTTGATCATCCACCCTCCAGTCATGAAACATACCAAATTGCAGCCCTCTAGCCTCAGTAGTTTTTATTTTATTTAAAGTTATCCATAATCCGGGCCGTGGTTAAAGTTTCATGGGCCCGGCTCACACAGCATTATACCGAAACCACCGAAAGATAGATCCATTTTCGGTGGCCTTAATAATACGCTGTAGCGGCTGTACAGAAAACTCGATTGCGCCGAAGAAACTCCGGCGCATTTTTTAATTTTTTTATGGAATCTGTAAATTTTTGTTACGCTTATTTTTTGGCTCTAATTTTTCCTCTGCTTGTTTAGATTTACTCTAGCTTTTGTTAGCAAGATTCTCTTGAGGTAATGAATTTATAAGCAGAGATAAAATTGACGATATCGGATTAAAATGATGTGAGTGTATTACCTGGAACACAGTTGTGCTTGCGCGCCCACGCGTCTTGTTCATCACAAGCGGGCAAGACGCATGCGCTCACGTGATTGTGTTTAAAAAACCCGTTTTTCCCGGAAGAGTTTGCTCTTCATTCTTATCGATGCTTAATATGCTAATTACGAGGCCGTGATTATCATATTTTTATATGAGGAAAACTAATTACTGCTTGGTAATTTGATAAAGCACGCCCATGCTGATTATGGTAATTATTTCAAGAAGTGGTAATTGCAATTTTTTTTTTTTGGTAAGCTTCGCGCACTGCCGTAATTTAAAAAAAAAAGTTAGAAATCGAAATTCCATTATGACTAATTAAGGTTCGATACATTCACATCTTGTTATTTTCTAGTTTTCTGTACAAGAAAACTATTGAGGTGGCTATCTATCTATAAAAGAAAACCATTGAGATGGCTATTTGTAAAAGAAATCCTGTCCTTCAGCACTTTTTCTCTCCGCCCTCAGATCTTGAAAACTGCTGAGGCTAGAGGGCTGCAAATTGGTATGTTGATCATCCACCCTCCAATCATCAAACATACCAAATTGCAGCTCTCTAGCCTCAGTAGTTCTGATTTTATTGAAGATTAAATTTAACCATGATCGTACGTCTGGTCGTGCTTTAGGTACCAACATCACAGGACACCACCGGGCGGTGGCTGAAAGTTTCATGGGCCTCGGGTAAAAGGTTCATGGGTCGTGGCTGAGAGTTTCATACAGCATTATACGCTGTACAGAAAACTCGATTGCGCCGAAGAAACTAAGGCGCATTTTTTACTTATCATTAACCATCAGTGGGTTTTTATCTGATGAATAGGGGTAAAAGACCCCTTCTTCCATGCGAAGCTAGAATGCTCATTTACAGCGTATTCTTCATTTTGAAATGAAATCTGCTTCGCAGCGGTAATGCTTTATGAAAAGGGATTATTTATTCAAAGTGCTGTCAACTTGTAATTGATAGCGCAGTCGATTCAGAACCTGTTCTATTTTCCCCATAACGCGGAGAGCCTTTGGAAATGAGAGAAAAGGAGGGAGAACCTCTTTTGAAATCAGCTCATTGTAGTTTAATTGTTCTTTTCCGTGTCATGACTTCAAGTAATTTCATGAAAAATATATCCATTTTTACGTATTTTTTCCCGGGTCCGAAATAAAAATATGACCATTTAGTTATCACGCTTCAAGAGGTTATTTCATATAGACTGGTTTTCCTATATTTTAAAATTCGCAAGCCTTGCAAAAAGAATATAGCGTTCTTAGCTTGTGGAATATTTTGTCCATTTTTCCAAGTAATTATTATTTGCTCCCAGTTTACGATGATAATGCCCGGTTATCGTTTTATAAAGTCGATCATCATCATCGTGATTTATTTACAATTGCATTTTAAATTTCTAGTGCTCATTGTTTGAATTCACAATGATGATGGCCTATGGTGATTTAAGTAATGATAATTGCCATCGGTGATTAAGTAATGATAACTGCCATTGGTGAGTAAGTAATGATAATTGCCATTGTGAATAAATAATTATAATTGCCATAAGTAATGATAATTGCCATTGGTGAATAAGTAATGATGATTGCCATTGGTGAATAAGTAATGATAATTGCCGTTGGTGAATAAGTAATGATAATTTCCATAGGTGATTGGTGAATAAGTAATGATAATTGCCATTGGTGAATAGGAAATGATAATTGCCATTGGTGAATAGGTAATGATAATTGCCCTTGGTGAATAAGTAATGATAATTCTAATGATAATTCCCACTGGTGAATAGGTAATGATAATTGCCATTGGTGAATAGGTAATGATAATTGCTCTTGGTGAATAAGTAATGATAATTCTAATGATAATTGCCATTGGTGAATAGGTAATGATAATTGCCATTGGTGAATAAGCAATGATAATTGCCTTTGGTGAATAAGTAATGATAATTGCCACTTGTGATTGGTGAATAAGCATTGATACTTGCCATTGGTGAGTAAGTAATGATAATTGCCATTGGTGGTTGGTGAATAAGCATTGATACTTGCCATTGGTGAGGAAGTAATGATAATTGCCATTGGTGGTTGGTGAATAAGCATTGATACTTGCCATTGGTGAGTAAGTAATGATAATTGCCATTGGTGAATAAGTAATAATATATAAGTCCCTGAGCGGATGCCTTTTTTTTCCCCTTGACATCTGGAAGTCTGAGATTATAATACCTGGTTTTTCCGCTGAACTCTGTCGAAGTTGGAAGAAAATGAAGCCATTCTGCATAATCTCGAACGAAGTATGGCGAAGTCACTTAATCTAGTTTTCGAAGTTAATTATGCCGTGGAGTTTTTTTTTAATCTTATTATTGTTGCCCCTTCTGCTGTTATTATATATATATATATATATATTATATATATATATATATATATATATATATATATATATGGTATGTATATATAACCTAATCGTTATTATGACTTGTAGAAGTGGTAATAAATTAGTTGTAAGTAGTTGTAGGAGCAGTATCAACAGCATTATACTTAGTTACATTTGATTGTCAAGCTGGTTTGTCATAAGTCCAATGATTCTCTCTGAACAACTGAAGGTTATCTCTCTATTTTGATTCTGAATGGAAGGATTTTGTTTATTTAGAATTGTAGATCATTTCGAAGTAAGATGTGATCCAGCTGCTTTTATAGATCACATCATGTTATTTACTATTTCCTTTTTTACTTAGAATTATAATACTTTGTTTTATCTGTTCACAAGCTTAATTGGGATAGAACCTAGAGGTGCAGATTTGGAGGGGACATGCTTTTCACTACTGCAGATTTGGAGAAGGCATGCTTTTCACTACTTTATAATTTTCACTACTGCAGATTTGGAGAAGGCATGCTTTTCAGATTTGGAGAAGGCATACTGCAGATTTGGATGCTTTTCACTACTGCAGATTTGGAGAAGGCATGCTTTTCACTGCTGCAGATTTGGAGAGGCATGCTTTTCACTACTGCAGATTTGGAGAAGGCATGCTTTTCATTACTGCAGATTTGGAGGAGGCATGCTTTTCACTACTGCAGATTTGGAGGAGGCATGCTTTTCACTACTGCAGATTTGGAGATTTTCACTACTTTTTGGAGAAGGCATGATTTTCACTCCTGCAGATTTGGAGTTTTTTTCACTACTGCAGATTTGGAGAAGGCATGCTTTTCACTACTGCAGATTTGGAGAAGGCATGCTTTTCACTACTGCAGATTTGGAGGAGGCATGCTTTTCACTACTGCAGATTTGGAGAAGGCATGCTTTTCACTACTGCAGATTTGGAGGAGGCATGCTTTTCACTACTGCAGATTCGGAGAAGGCATGCTTTTCACTACTGCAGATTTGGAGAAGGCATGCTTTTCACTACTGCAGATTTGGAGGAGGCATGCTTTTCACTACTGCAGATTCGGAGAAGGCATGTGCTTTTACTGATTTGGAGGGCATGCTTTTCACTACTGCAGATTTGGAGGAGGCATGCTTTTCACTACTGCAGATTTGGAGGGCAGCATGCAGATTTGGAGGAGGCATGCATTGCAGATTTGGAGAAGGCATGCTACTGCAGATTTGGAGAAGGCATGCTTTTCACTACTGCAGATTTGGAGAAGGCATGCTTTTCACTACTGCAGATTTGGAGGAGGCATGCTTTTCACTACTGCAGATTTGGGGAGGCATGGTTTGTCACTACTGCAGATTTGGAGGAGGCATGCTTTTCTCTACTGCAGATTTTGGAGAAGGCATGCTTTTGATTCTGACTGGATTTGGAGAAGAAGCATGCTTTTCACTACTGCAGATTTGGAGATCATTTCACTCCTGCAGATTTGGAGAAGGCATGCTTTTCGCTACTGCAGATTTGGAGGAGGCATGCTTTTCACTACTGCAGATTTGGAGAAGGCATGCTTTTCACTACTGCAGATTTGGAGAAGGCATGCTTTTCACTACTAGATTTGGAGAAGGCATGCTTTTCACTCATGCTTTTCACTACTGCAGATTTGGAGAAGGCATGCTTTTCACTACTGCAGATTTGGAGGAGGCATGCTTTTCACTACTGCAGATTCGGAGAAGGCATTTTACTCTGCAGATTTGGAGAAGGCATGCTTTTCACTACTGGGATTTGGAGGACATGCTTTTCACTACTGCAGATTTGGAGAAGGCATGCTTTTCACTACTGCAGATTTGGAGGAGGCATGCTTTTCACTACTGCAGATTTGGAGGAGGCATGCTTTTCACTACTGCAGATTTGGAGGAGGCATGCTTTTCACTACTGCAGATTTGGGGGAGGCATGCTTTTCACTACTGCAGATTTGGAGAAGGCATGCTTTTCACTACTGCAGATTCGGAGAAGGCATGCTTTTCACTACTGCAGATTTGGAGGAGGCATGCTTTTCACTACTGCAGATTTGGGGGAGGCATGCTTTTCACTACTGCAGATTTGGAGGAGGCATGCTTTTCACTACTGCAGATTTGGAGAAGGCATGCTTTTCACGACTGCAGATTTGGAGAACGCATGCTTTTCACTACTGCAGATTTGGAGAAGGCATGCTTTTCGCTACTGCAGATTTGGAGGAGGCATGCTTTTCACTACTGCAGATTTGGAGAAGGCATGCTTTTCACTACTGCAGATTTGGAGGAGGCATGCTTTTCACTACTGCAGATTTGGAGAAGGCATGCTTTTCACTACTGCAGATTTGGAGAAGGCATGCTTTTCACTACTGCAGATTTGGAGAAGGCATGCTTTTCACTACTGCAGATTTGGAGAAGGCATTTTTCACCACTGGATTTGGCGGAGGCATGCTTTTCACTACTGCAGATTTGGAGAAGGCATGCTTTTCACTACTGCAGATTTGGAGAAGGTATGCTTTTCACTACTGCAGATTTGGAGAAGGCATGCTTTTCACTACTGCAGATTTGGAGAAGGCATTCTTTTCACTACTGCAGATTTGGAGGAGGCATGCTTTTCACTACTGCAGATTTGGAGGAGGCATGCTTTTCACTACTGCAGATTTGGAGGAGGCATGCTTTTCACTACTGCAGATTTGGAGAAGGCATGCTTTTCACTACTGCAGATTTGGAGAATTCCTGCTTTTCACTCCTGCAGATTTGGAGGAGGCATGCTTTTCACTACTGCAGATTTGGAGGAGGCATGCTTTTCACTACTGCAGATTTGGAGAAGGCATGCTTTTCACTCCTGCAGATTTGGAGGAGGCATGATTTCACTACTGCAGATTTGGAGGAGGCATGCTTTTCACTACTGCAGATTTGGAGGAGGCATGCTTTTCACTACTGCAGATTTGGAGGAGGCATGCTTTTCACTACTGCAGATTTGGAGAAGGCATGCTTTTCACTACTGCAGATTTGGAGGAGGCATGCTTTTCACCATTGCAGATTTGGAGGAGGCATGCTTTTCACCACTGCAGATTTGGAGGAGGCATGCTTTTCACTACTGCAGATTTGGAGAAGGCATGCTTTTCACTACTGCAGATTTGGAGGAGGCATGCTTTTCACCATTGCAGATTTGGAGGCATGCTTTTCACCACTGCAGATTTGGAGGAGGCATGCTTTTCACTACTGCAGATTTGGAGAAGGCATGCTTTTCACTACTGCAGATTTGGAGGAGGCATGCTTTTCACCACTGCAGATTTGGAGGAGGCATGCTTTTCACTACTGCAGGTTTGGAGAAGGCATGCTTTTCACTACGAGTTACTCCTCAACTCCTGTTTTGACAGGGTACATATCCAGTACACGATGATTGCTTAATACAGGTATTTAAGCTCGTGAATGACCCTTGATTTACCAATTATGACTGCTGCCCTTGAAGACTAAACTCCCCGTGTATCCATCCTCTAATTGCACAAATCACACGCTGTTCCATTTAGCGAATGGGACAGAGGCACGCACATGCGTGAGAATGCCACCACGCGTAGTGGAGCAATCACTCACGGTAGAAGTTTGCTCTCTCTCCGTCCTGTTAAAACAAAGAGCAATCAAATTAAGTAAGAACAAGATTGGGCTTTTTCCATCTACTAAGTAATCCCACCGGAGAGACGCTGAGATTAGCCCGAGGGAGTTTCTCCTCCCTCTCTCTCTCTCTCTCTCTCTCTCTCTCTCTCTCTCTCTCTCTCTCTCTCTCTCTCTGTTTTTGAATGTACATGAAAATCGATTTAATTCTTGTAACACATACACACAAATATTTATATAAATATATATATAAATATAGTATATATATATATATATATATATATATATATATATATATATATATATATATATATATATATATATATATATATATATATATAATATAGCGTTCGGACGTTTTATTTTATATTGGCACACAATGGTTGAGCGCATCTGACTTGACCAGGGAGCCAGTATTTCATTTAAAGTGGATCGTTACTTATGCTTTTTCTCCTTGAAGGTAAATTTTGTTAATGGTCTGGAATGAGCAGACACCTTGGGGTACAAAGTGAAAATTGGTCTTACAATGATTGTCAGTCCCAGGAGAAATAATGAGCTCTTCTAATGTGAGTTTTTAATGTGAGATTTCAAGCTTAGTGTATGTAAGTAGCTCGAAGTTTTTTTTTTTACTTTGTTTTAGAGTACAGGATGAAATATATAATTTTTTTTAATTTAGCTTTTTGATCCTGTAAAAAGTAAGACTTGACTTAGCTCAGGTGAAAATCCAGAAAGGTCTCGATTTTGTCTACTAATAAATATTTTGTCTGCTACAAAATAATTGGGTGGAGGGTGGCACGATGTCTGTGAATATGGTTCGTAAATCTGCTTGTATATACCTAAAGGATAAAAGAAATTGGAACCAGTGTGCCTGTCAGCAACGTGCTATAATTTTCTTTCATTTCGGAGAAGAGAATGCTTATCACGGAGCCGTAACATACTGATAAAAAGTTTTCTGAGAAAAATAGACAATGCAACTGCTCCTAATACAGATTGTTCGAATCAAGAAAATACAGCACGTATAACGCTGAAATTTCCTGAAATATGATCAGACATATCGTACTGACTTGGTGTAAATAAAATCGAAGATTAAGAAATACTATCAGTGATCAGTATTTTTAAGGTTGGATTTGCATGTTCATCAGAAGGTAAGGAATTACTTTCAGAAATTAATTTTTTTATCATTATTATTTTGTGGCTCAGGAAATTACAGATTTTTAATCTTAACTGAAACCTCACAGGGACCTCAGTTATATGTATTGATGTGGTATATCGCGCCTAAAGTAGTCTTCATTGTAAGCATTACTTAAGGTTCTTTGCTGCATCCCTTCGGCCCCTAGCTGCAACCCCTTTTGTTCCTTTTACTGTACCTCCTTTCATATTCTCTTTTTTCCATCTTACTTTCCACCCTCTCCTAACAATTGGTTCATAGTGCATCTGTTTTGAGGTTTTCCTTCTGTTACACATTTCAGACCTTTCACTGTCAATTTCCGTTTCAGCGCTGAATGACCTTACAGGTCCCAGTGCTTGGCCTCTATCCTAAATTCTATATTCAGTTCAAAAGTAGTCT
>NC_089777.1:10711197-10753697 GCF_040412425.1 Macrobrachium rosenbergii | reverse complement strand
ATTGAGTCTCTCTCTCTCTCTCTCTCTCTCTCTCTCTCTCTCTCTCTCTCTCTCTCTCTCTCTCTCTCTAACAGTTTTATAATGACAGGCATAGACGTTTCACTCTTTGACCTCGAATTAATAGTCAGTGACCTTGATAACTTTGATTTCCCGAAGGGGTTTCGTACCGTCAGTGCACCTCATGCGGTGCACTGTAGGCATTGTTGAAGGTTCTTTGCAGCGTGCTTTTGTCCCCTAGCTGCAACCCCTTTCATTCATTTTACTGTACCTCCTTTTATATTCTCTTTCTTCCACCTTATTGTCCACCTTCTCCTAATAATATTTTTCATAGCGCAACTGCGAGGTTTTCCTCCTGTTACACCTTTCAAACCTCCTTAACTCTCAATTTCCCTTTCAGCGCTGAATGACCTCAGAGGTCCCAATGCTTGGCCTTTGGCGTAAATTTTATGTTCCATTCCATTCCGGTAACTGCGATTACCATGTATTTACTTATATTCTTCATCTAATTGTACTGTGTTATATACCTACTCGTTTATGAGCAAAGTTAGAGCGACCAATCAGGAATTGAAAAAAGCGCATTTCTCACTAAACCGAAAGTCGTCGGGAACTAAGTCAGCATTTAGGCCTATAGCCATAGTTTAAAGCTTCTGAGTGGTGGGGGGGGGGGAAATAGGCGTTGCATGAGAGACATTAAGAGTATTTTTGAAGTGGCAGAAGACAAGAGAAGCTCCGGGGAAGATTAATTGTGTTCGAGGTGATGGATCGCTCAAGGTGCCGTAAATAAATAAAGCCACGGACCTCCGGCTGAGGAAATTGGGTAATCAGCCATTAGGGAGCTCTCTCTCTCTCTCTCTCTCTCTCTCTCTCTCTCTCTCTCTCTCTCTCTCTCTCTCTCTCTCTTTATTCTCCTCACGCATTTGTGGCTGTACGTGTGGTTGTCTTTGCTTTGCAAATTGGTTTCTGTGATGCGTATGTTTTATCATTCGAAAATGATGGTGGTATTTATTATAAAGTGTTTTAAAAGTCTGACACGAGAGAGAGAGAGAGAGAGAGAGAGAGAGAGAGAGAGAGAGAGAGAGAGAGAGAGAGAGAGAGAAGAAGAAGAAGAAGAAGAAGAAGAAGGAAAATGATTGACTACTGTGCTTCCAGATTTAGTGGGCACCATGCAGTATCTGGTTTATACAGAAGTTAGGATTTACTTAAAAATATAGAGGAAGTATTAATGAATTCATTTTAAACAACGGAATTTACAAGTGGTACTTAGCTGTTGTCTTCCTCGAGTGAATTTATATTGTAAGAGTCAAGTTACAGTATGAAAGTCAGTCTTGGAGGGCTGGGGAAAGTCGGTTTTGGAGGACTTGGGAAAGTCAGTTTTGGAGGACTTAGGAGAGTCAGAGTCAGTTTTGGAGGGCTGGGGAAGGTCAGTTTTGGAGGGCTGGGGAAGGTCAGTTTTGGAGGGCTGGGGAAGGTCAGTTTTGGAGGACTTGGGGAAGTCAGTTTTGGAGGACTGGGGAAAGTCAGTTTTGTAGGACTGGGGGAAAGTCAGTTTTGGAGGACTGGGGAAAGTCAGGTTTGGAGGACTGGGGAAAGTCAGTTTTGGAGGGCTGGGTAAAGTCAGTTTTGGAGGACTGGGGAAGGTCAGTTGTGGAGGACTGGGGAAAGTCAGTTTTGGAGGACTGGGGAAAGTCAGTTTTGGAGGACTTCGGAGAGTCAGTTTTGGAGGACTGGGGAAAGTCAGTTTTGGAGGGCTGGGTAAAGTCAGTTTTGGAGGACTGGGTAAAAAGTCAGTTTTGGAGGACTGGGGAAAGTCAGTTTTGGAGGACTGGGGAAAATCACTTTTAGAGGACTGAGTAAAGTCAATTTTGGAGGACTGGGGAAAGTCAGTTTTGGAGGACTGGGGAAAGTCAGTTTTGGAGGTCTGGGGAAAGTCAGTTTTGGAGGTCTGAGGAAAGTCAGTTTTGGAGGACGGGGTTTAGTTTTTATGGCCAGCTGTTTTGTTCTGTCATATATTTTCTCAGCCAGGGAATATTTATCGCAGGCAAATTCAAATTACTTTACAGCATTGAAGTTTGGGGAAGGACTGTGGTAGTAATGCATTGCTGGGGGAGTACCTTTAACCTTTTGGGATCGCAGCTGACGGAGGTGTAACGTTTATTCAGACCCGTGGATGCTGCTGTCCTTCAATACAAGTCTCTTCTGCTCAATTGTTCTCGTCCCTTTGCTTCGTTTTTTAATTTTTTTTTTTATTCGTCACCACGTTTTCCATTGAGATCGATGCAATCTTCCTGTTTTGCGAAAGTTAGGTGGATCTTCATTTAAGATTAGGTAAATAGATGTCTTTTTCACCAAATAGAAATACGAAAACCCTTATGGGTCTAATGAGTTTTAAACAACTAAATTTTTAAATTTTAATAAATTTTATTTAAAATTTTAGTATACCTTTTTAGTGAGTAACGTGAGTATGTACAGTATGTATTAATTGTGTGAGTGTGTTCCAGTATGAGACTGTGTGCCTCTGTGCAGTTTTTAATTTCATTTTCATTCATTCCTCACTCTATCTATTGATCTATTTGGTCCCAGTGCTAGGCTTCTAGCCTAGACCTGTCATTTCATCCAAATCCTTCGGGCCAGCCCTATGAGAGCTGGTAATCAGCTTAGTGGTCTGATTAAACTGTTTCAATAATAATAATAATAATAATAATAATAATAATAATAATAATAATAATAATAGTAATATATTTGTAGGTTTCATGGCTACAGAATGATTTTGCTCACTGACGGATTTGTGTATGGGCGTGATTTATGTTACTCTTTTTTGTTGGATGGAAGGGAAAAAAGTCTAACAGTTAACCAGACAAAAACTGATATTATATCTAGAAGTGATATAATCATCGGTTAGACACAAAAATTTACTCTTATATATTAGGGTGATCTAACCGTTAGTGAAATTCAAAATCTAATGTTAAGTCTTCGGAGAGTAAAGGCACCCTTAACAAGGAACACATTGCTGATTCTTTTCGTTTTGTGCATTACTTAAGGTTCTTGCAGCGTCCCTTCGGTCCCTGGCTGCAACATCTTCCATTCCTTTTACTGTGCCTCCGTTCATATTCTCTTTCTTCCATCTTGCTTTCCACCCTCCCCTAACAATTGATTCATCGTGCAACTGCGAGGTTTTCCCCTGTTACACCTTTCAAAACTTTCTACAGTCAATTTCCGTTTCAGCGCTGAATGACCTCATAGGTACCAGCTCCTTTTTGCATCGTAAATGGCTAAGAAAAATGTTTAAATTTAGCAAAATGTTATAATTTTTTCTAAGAGTCGTTTGCATCTTGAAAGCAGGAAATGACAACTGCAATAAAGTAAATAGCCCTCTTTTCAAGACATAAGACTGTGATATTTTATTAATATTCTTATCTGTAAACTTGGCGAGTAGTTATCACCTTATCTAAGCACAAGAATGTCGTTGTTTCTATTTTAACGATCGGGCGAGTATTTCTTAACATAATTAAAGCCACTGCTTGCTATCATCAACATCCTGTAATTTTCTACATAATTAAACTTTATGGGGGTTTTGGTTAAATTATGTTTTATGTTTCTTAACACTAGCAATACCTTTTCAACTGTTGGACATTGTGACTATATATATATATATATATATATATATATATATATATATATATATATATATATATATATATATTTGTCTTATGCATTCATACTGCCCTAAAATGGAAAACTGCAGTATCTGCAAAATTTTCGAAATTGGGGTAATGCCACCTACTGGGCTCGTGAAACACTAATACTGCACAAGTTACTGCAGTTTCAGAATGATTCTTCGGTGCTTTATTTTGGGGGCCCCATTTGCAGTACCTGCAAAATCAGTAGCAAGGCAAGGCAGAACGGCAGTATCTGCAAAATTTTCGAAATTGAGATATACCACCTATTGGGCTCGTGAAACACTAATGCACAAGTTCCTGCAATTTCAGAATGATTCTTCAGTGGTTTCCACGAGTATTTAGGGGGCCCCATTTGCAGTATCTGCAAAATCAGTAGTACGACAGGGGAGTATCTACCATTTTTCACAGTTTTGTTTTTTTGTAGATACTGCAGTCTTCCATTTTAGGGCTGCATATACTGCAAATCTTGTTGTAGCTAAATGAAACTTTGAGATTTCATAATTCGCTGGATATTGAGATATGGTTGAGCTGTGTTTTGAGATCCGTTAGCTTAACTGATTATCGTAAATTTTCGTATCACCTCGGATCAAGTGATAATATTTCCAGGTTGATTGTCATTTAGCTTGATAGATTGTTTAATTCTATTTCGTCATTAAAATGTAGCTTGATTATGCTTTGTTCCTCTCTGACACTGTATTTTCAAGCGGGTGTATGGTGAAGGACTTGGGAAGAACTAAGTCGGGGAAGTTCGATAGTGAATTGATATCAGAAATGAATAAAATTCACGAAGAAATAAAGTGCTAGACTCATTAAATTCATTGCGACAGACCGAATGACTTCAATTTGCAAAAGTGTATTCTTCCTCGTCCTTTTTAATTTTCTGAAAAGAAAATTATTGTGCCGGCTTTGTCTGTCCGTCCGCACTTTTTCTGTTCGTCCTAAGATCTTAAAAACTACTGAGGCTAGAGGGCTGCAAATTTGTATGTTGATCATCCACCCTCCATGAAACATACCAAACTGCAGCCCTTTAGCCTCAGTAATTTTTATTTTATTTAAGATTAAAGTTACCCATAATCGTGCTTCTGGCAACGATACAGGCCAGGCCACCACCTGGCCGTGGTTAAAGTTTCATGGGCCGCGGCTCATACAGCATTATACCGAGACCACCTAAAGATAGATCTACTGTCGGTGACCTTGATTATACGCTATAGCGGCTGTACAGAAAACTCGAATTGCGCCGAAGAAACTTCGGCGCATTTCTTACTTGTTTTTAGGAAAAACAGCGTCAGGGGAATTCGAGTATACGCACTCGAGCAAATACATAATCACTACGACAAAAAGACTTCGGGGTGGTCTTACGAGTATATATGCGTATGCTCCCAGGCGGAAGGAGGGAATGGAGTCTGGGAAAGCCCGAAGGGAGCTGCGCCGAAGAAAGTGAAGGGAGAGAAGACTTTTGAAGGCGCGCGTATATACGCCGCGTTAGCTATCGATCCCGGAGCGGTGACTGGATGCCCTATCTACCTGTCCAGCGCCTTATCTGTCCTGCGAGTCTCCTCTCCTTACCTGGCCGACCTGGAGTCCTGTCAACGGGTGTTTTTCCTTCTTCCTGAAATCACGAGGTATATAAGTTATTTTCTTTCAGATGCTTAGCTACAGATTTTTTTTTTCAGTTAGTTGAAGGGTTGGTTAGCTTTTTAAATTTCATTTATACAGTAAGGAACTGCTGCCATATTTGAATCAAATTAGATCGGTGTTCTTGTAAGTTCTATTTGCCCATTCATAAAAATGAAACGAATAAGTTTTATATCTATCCTTCAGAGAGAGAGAGAGAGAGAGAGAGAGAGAGAGAGAGAGAGAGAGAGAGAGAGAGAGAGAGAGAGAGAGAGCTGATGGCTGATAGCTGTGAAGGACAAGATTCTGGAAAAGGGGAGAGAAGAATTGAAGGCTTACAGAGAAGGCTGTGTGCCTTCCCGCATACCTAACGTAATTCATTAACTATGTTGCTGTTTATTGCTTTATCATTGTGTGTGTGTATGTATGTATATATATATATATATATATATATATATATATATATATATATATATATATATATATATATATATATATATATATATATATATATATATATATATATATATATATATATATATATATATATATATATATATATATATATATATATATATTGGTATATAAAACCTTCAATTTGATTTATATGTATAAACCTCCTACTTGTGGTTTGAACAGTTGATCTGTGATATGCCATGCCAACGTTAGCGTAGGCTTAGTATATCAAAGGTCAGGGGTTCAAATCCCACAGAGTTAATTCCTTTTATAAGTCGTAGTTATGGTACCCGCCTATGAAGCGCGCGCGCGCGCATGTGTATATGTTTGTCTGCATATTTTTGTATATGTTGTGAATTAATGCCGTACTTTTCTCGAGTAGTAAAAATTGAAAGGATGGATCAACGTTTTTTGAGATGGTTTAGTCACGTGGAAAGAATGGGGGAAGACAGGTTGATGAGAAGTGTGTACTGAGTAGGTGTTAGGAGGCAGGAGACCAATTTTGAATTATAAGATCCGGACAGATGGAAAGGAAGAAGTTCTGGAGCGAAAGCACCTTAATATTCAGGAATTCAGGGTGTGTGCAAATCTTGCAAGATACAGATGAATGGCTGTGTGTGTGTGTGTGTGTGTATGTTTGTGTATGTGTTTTGGGGTGTTCAAGACGCTGTTCATGAGGCTTTCGTTTAGCTGCATGAGGAGGCTAGGCTAACATTCTGAATATGTTATTTTTGGATCAGTGGTCTATGCACGATTCAGCTATTAAAACATGCACGTTGCATTGACAGTTGTGCTACTTATTTTATTAAGTGTTAATTTTTTTTAGTCCTTTTTTTACTTCTAGTTTCATTACGCAGTTGCCGTCGACTTTGGCATGAAAGGAAACATGACGCTTTAATAGACAGAACTCACATTTTGGTTTCTAAAGTGTTTCGTTAAGAAAGTCATTTAGACTCTCTGGCATAATGGAGTCTCAAGATATTTTTAGCGCTTAATGTTTGTAGCACTAAGATTTTCAAAGCTTGAAACTGTAAATGAATAAAAAATGAGGAATTACCTCTAAGGACTCCGCTCATCACGCTATATGTTCGAAAGAGAGAGAGAGAGAGAGAGAGAGAGAGAGAGAGAGAGAGAGAGAGAGAGAGAGAGATTTACGCTGTGTTTAGATTACGTTTAAGGTTTGCTTATGTAAGTTCATGAAACAATCAGCAACAGGTCTTGACCTTTGGAAACGTGCTAATGCCCTCATTACATCGGCTCACTGCTTGTCGCACTGGAAAGGAAATGGAAACATATTTTTGATACTTTATATATATATATATATATATATATATATATATATATATATATATATATATATATATATATATATATATATATATATATATATATATATATATATATATATATATATATATATATATATATGTATATATATATATATATATATATATATTATATATATATATATATATATATATATATATGTATATATAAATATAAATATCATCAAGGAAAAAGTGAAACAACGGGTGGCTGCTGAGCCTTTCGACTTACTGTCCTTTACAGTAAAGGACAGTAAGTCGAAAGGCCTGGCAACCACTCTGTTGTTTCACTTTTTCCTTCGTGGTATTTGCTTTTATTTGTACATTTATCACGTTCCATATCTTTGGGGATTCAGATATATATATATATATATATATATATATATATATATATATATATATATATATATATAATGCAGTTTGATAAACTGTTGTAAAAATTCATTTTCATATAGCAGATCTCTTTCTCCTCAAATTATCCGATTTTTTCTTTTCACATTTCCGTTACATTGTCTTGCCTAGCCTTCATCATCCATTTTGCAGTTTCTCGTCTCCCTATCTTACCGAAGCAATGCGAAGGCTCCTTTGTCACGCTTGTAATCTTTATGTTGATCAACAAAAAATGGCTTTTCTATTTTACGTAGAAGAAGGGATATTTTTACTGGCCCGCCTGATTATTTTGGAAAACGACGAAAATGCAGTTAACTCTTGCATTTTAAGGCTCGACGATGGAGTATGAATTTTAAGCAGGTCTTCCTTGAGATAAAGCACAAAATCCTCTCGGGGGAGATTTTAGTGGCAATTTGCCCTTAACCAGAAATGGGAAGCATAATCTTGCTTCGCCGATATTCCCACCGGGTTAGTCTCTCTCTCTCTCTCTCTCTCTCTCTCTCTCTCTCTCTCTTCTTTCTTGCTCTGGTTTATTCCTGTAAATTATATATATATATTTATATATATATATATATATATATATATATATATATATATATATATATATATATATATATATATATATATATATATATATATATATATATATATATATATATATAATATATATATATATATATATGTGTGTGTGTGTGTGTATGTATGTATGTATAGATATAGATATTATATATATACACTGTATATGTATATGTAAATATATATTTATAAATATTATATATATATATATATATATATATATATATATATATATATATATATATATATATATATATATATATACGTGTATTCATGTATATTTGTTTGTATGCAAAATTACATTGTAATTACCGTGGAAGAATAATCAACTTTCGTCGGCGTTCAAGAACGCAATATGGGAGGAACTGACTCTTCTTTAAATTCCGTGTATTTCCTCATAAAACAACTTACGCAGTATACATCTTTCCAATAAGGACAGTAGAAAATGTATGCAGTTTACATCTTTCTAAAATAGGATAACAGAAAATATATGGTCGAGGCACTTGAGAAGGGAAGCGCATCTTTAAAACACGCTCCATGTTGCATAAGGTGTCTGCACTAAGCCTATCTCCATTTTAATATGTTGATGTGTGTCTTCCCAGGAATGGAAGGGAGAGAGTATCATGATTCATGCTGTGTACACATGAAAAGGCTGCTTCATTCTGGGCGTAAAGAGACCGGAGCATGGTCTAGAATTGCTAGAAAAGGTAATGTCACAAAAATGAAGCGAAGATTGTCGAAGACTTAAGTCCAAACGGTTTGCCTCAGGTAAAGGCCTTGAGTGGGAGTTGATAGTAATGGGGAAATCATTTTTTAGAAACTAGAGTAAGTCAGTGTGTGTGTGAGAGACTTAATTAGCCCTTTTTGAAATAAGTAGCTGTATGTAGGACCAAGGCGCTTGTTAGCGTCCTTTGGCTTCGATGAGATTCTTTAATTTACAAAGTTCAAGTTACCAAGTTATGTACTAGCTTTCGAGGACGTATAGTCTTCTTCATTAGGTACTGATTATATATATATATATATATATATATATATATATATATATATATATATATATATATATATATATATATATATATATGTATATAATATTGTACTGTTTTAATTTTTACGTTATATTAGTCAGTGAAGATTTTCAAAGGACTTTTCCGGAAATTATTACTTGCGTATAGTGACTTTGACTATTGGTAAAAAGTAAATGAATTATCTATCCACGCTTTTGTAATTTGGATTCCTCTGGTATTCTGATACTTTTAATGTGTTTGTTTCTTGCTGTCATTATTGGATTAGAAAATCAAAATAGCAGATTTAATATTCATTAATCTTCCAAAAAAAAAGTCTCATTATAGGTTTACAGATCACTTACAAGAGACAGAAGCAGTGTCCTTAATAAATAATCTGAGTTATTTAATTTTATCAGATATTTTGCTTATTTGGCCATTATTTTCTTTCTTAATTTTTCTCCGGATAATGCCGGCATACGAAAGCCTCCTTCATTTCAAATGGATTAGTTCTATATCGACGATTTTAACAGAGCTGATAAACCTCACGTGTTTAGTTCGCTAAATGAAATGCCTGTCGTGCATGTTTGCTTGAAGAGTTTGTGATGAGTTTTTAGGATAATTTTAGCCGCGTCTTTCGGGAGAAATTATTATTGTTCGCACGTTTGTGAATGATATCAAGTCATAGAATTATTATCTGTAAGTTATTGGTTACCGAGCATGACATAAAATATATAAAATATTGCGGATTCTTTTGTATTTGGCAAGATTTCAGCATTGCCGTGTAGCTAACGAGATGTTTCTTATACTTGACTTGAGGTTGAAGCTGGTCCAGTATTACAGAACCAAGAGTGGGAAAAATAAACAAACCTGGACTAAATTCCAAATGAGGAAAATAATTAGCCTTCCTGGAATTGTTAGTTATGCTTTGTGTGGCATCTTTTTTTCCATCGCTCGGATGATGGGTATTCGGCAATGGTCAAGAATTTTGTCGTGTATTCAAGAGGAACAGAGATAAATTGTATGATTCATAGAAACACCCTTTGTATATATGCATTCCTTCTTTGAAATGTTAGTCTGCTTCTAGGAGTACAAGGAGAGATGCCTCGCTTTGTGGTACTTTAAGTGAAAATTGTATAATATCTCAAGAATTTCAGAAGAAATACGACGAATCAAATCGAGGGTCTTTCCTAGATAGTGACCCCCAAGGGATTTCAGGGGTCGTTATCTATGACTAATATTTCTTGGGGGTCATTATCTTTATGATATTTACAGTCTTTTGTTTATGTTTTTACGCGCATCCCCAGGGGTTGTACCAAACAATGCCGCAAAGGTGGATACATGCCCGTGGGGGTCCCTATCTAAGAAAAATCCCAAATCGACACTATAACACTATACCGCCCCTTGGGTTTCCTTCACCATCGAGGTAATCTTATATTCACCATCACGTGATTTAGAGGAGGGGTTCTCAGGGTATCTCTGTGTGTTAGGCCTCCCCTTTTTACATGATTCCTGTATTATGTAAATTTATGTAAGTAGCAATCTCCATTAGCGCATTAGGAAATCATTCGTGCGTATTTCCAGCCTCGGCGTTGATATTGTTGGTGGCAGCCATTTCTCTCTCTCTCTCTCTCTCTCTCTCTCTCTCTCTCTCTCTCTCTCTCTCTCTCTCTCTCTCTCTCTCAGTTTCCGTTGCTGATTTTACCTCTTAAGGGCTAATTGCCTAATGCCCTTGCCTTGCCCAGGCCTGAAGGAAGAGGGAAGGGGCGCGAGGAGGGAAAAAAGTGATTTCTCATCCTGCTGACACATTCGCATCTTGAATTGGGAAAGGAGAAGCAGGCCGAGAATTCCAAATCATGTCAAAATAAGGAAGGGAATAGTGGCTGAATCTTTAAGACTTCTCCAGGGCAAAATTAAGGAGTGCTGTCCTAACGTGTTTACCAGGCTGCTGCTTCAAGAGGAGTAAAAGGCCATGTGGTTTATAATTTTCACAGAAATGAGATGGTGATGCCACTTTGTTGTGGTGAGGTGAGAGATCCTAAAGAAGCGATAATGGCAGGTACCTCAGTAAACTTAATACATGTCGTTCATTTTCGCCGAAGAGGGAACAAGGATTAGAGCAATTCGGATGTGACACCAGGACTTCAAACGGATGGATGGATGTGGCCCACATTAATCGGAATATCCGAATTTTTTGCGTGTTGGATGTTACAACATTTGGCAGTATTTTGAGCGCTTAGAGTAGCTGTCATCTTTTGAACTGGCCAAAGTAGTGCCTATTTTTCAGAAGTGCAAGTGCGGAAATAAACAAGTAAAAACTGCGCCGAAGTTCGAGTTTTCTGTACAGCCTCTACAGCGTATAATCGAGGGCACCGAAAATAGATCTATCTTTCGGTGGTCTCGGTATAATGCTGTATGAGCCGCGACGCATGAAACTTTAACCACGGCCCGGTGGTGGCCTGTACTATATCGTTGCCAGAAGCACGTTTATGGCTAACTTTAACCTTAAATAAAATAAAAACTACTGATTTTAGAGGGCTGAAATTTGGTATGTTTGATGATCGGAGGGTGGATGATCAACATACCAATTTGCAGACCCGGTTATTTTGCCATGCCCCTAGGTTAGATTAGGTTAGGTTAGATTAGGTCAGATTACTGTAGTACCTGTGGTGTAATTTGGGTATAGGAAACATAATGAGATTATTCTCAAGAAAATTCTATGGTTGTTTTAAGATATGGCGTCCCGCTTTTTTTTTCAGGGAAAGGTCCCGGAACTCGGTTACATCTCAGGAAAATGCTACGGGAATTACTTTGCCGTGAAATAGAGATTTAAGAAAAAAAAAATAAAATAATGATAGGTGTGGGTAATGTAAAGAAACAAAGCTTGTGACAGTGCTTGAAGTATAAACTGAAACGAGCACTGACTGTCGTTTATGGAGCACAGACTTAAAATAGAATATTGACTCTCATAATGTATGCGGTGAATGAAGTTTTCATAACTGTTTACGTAAGTTTATGATAAAATACCGGCACTCTAACGTTTCCATAGTTCTTCATTGGAGGGGTGGGTAGAGATCTCGGCTAGCACGCTGTTGGCCCAGCGTTCGACTCTCCGACCGGCCAATGAAGAATTAGAGAAATTTATTTCTGGTGATAGAAATTAGTTTCTCGTCATAATGTGGTTCGGATTCCAGAATAAGCTGTAGGTCCCGTTGCCAGGTAACCAGTTGGTTCTTAGCCACGTAATATAAATCTAATCCTTCTGGCCAGCCCTAGGAGAGCTGTTAATCAGCTCAGTGGTCTGGTTAAACTAAGATATACTTAGAGGGTCTTAACACGTATTCAATAGTATGTATGAATGATGGCGACTGTACACATCCAGAAGCTTCCCTTGACTAGCGAACGTTGCAAAATGATTCCGTATCCGTTCCATTGCATGCTTCATGATGCAGGATCTGAGCTCCTAAAGGTTTCAGTGCATAAAGGGTACGAAGCCGGATGTGAAATCGATGTTTCCATATCTTTTCGTGCATGATAACCGGACGTTCAATTAATGCATTCGATATAGTTATCAGAAATGAAACATGTGGAATATATGTATGGCGCCCAAAAGTGTTTGGGTGTGGAGGAGAATTTAAAAAATGAATTAATTCAAAAGGTTTTGTGAATGAAAGACCGAGTGCAGTTGGCCAGTGAAACGTTTTATTGCCTAAAGCAAGTTTGGGAGGTCATACGTTCGCACGTTTTCGTGCATGAATGCGCTTGGAAAGTCTCTGCATGATGTACATTCTCTCTCTCTCTCTCTCTCTCTCTCTCTCTCTCTCTCTCTCTCTCTCTCTCTCTCTCTCTGTTTGTGTCTGTCTATGCATTTGCTTTTACTATATGTGTATATATCAGCCCATATATACATACATATATACATATATTATATATGTGCATATATATGTATATGTACACCGGTCACTTTTTTTAGATATATATGGAATATTTGTGAGGTATGTAACGAAGAGATGTGATTTAAAAGCTAAATAATGATTTTCATATGTGAAAGTACATTTATATAAATCCCCGAATCTCTATATTTCGCGTCTGAATTAGTCTTTATAAAATGAAGTGGATGCGATGATAATTTCAAGTGTCCAAGCAATTTTATAAATTCGTATAACCTTCGTTTACTTCATATGAAAAGTGAAAATCCCAGAATATCTTTATAACATTATTTATGGGTTAAATGTTTTTTGAGATTCTTTTGAAATAGAACGGTCCAGAGAGAGTACATTTAGTAGTTTTCACATACCAAGCGATTATGGTAACTCACGAAAAAATGTTTGAATTCATGTTTGGGCAAATGAAATTTATTCTCTCGTGCTCTCATGAATGAGACCGGAAGTGGAGTAAGAGCAGCCGTGCTTTTTCGGGCATGGGACAGGAAGGGGAATTAATGCAATGAAAAGTGGACCGTGAAAGAAGCTGAACATTATTCATAAAGTCGACTTGTTTTGTTTAAGAAGATTCCGAATGAAACAGTATGTGTATTTAATTTAGGTCTGAAAGTAAACTGGAATATAGAAATGACTGAAAATAACTGATACTGAATCAATATGAAAAGGGGGAGACTTCCGTGTACCATGAAACAGCTCTGACCTAAAATGGAAAATTGCAGCATCTGCAAAATTTTCGAAATTGAGATGTGCCGCCTGTTGGGCTTGTGAAACACTATTACAAGTTACTGCAGTTTCAGAATGATTCTTCAATGTTTTCCACGAGTATTTAGGGAGTTCCATTTGCAGTATCTGCAAAATCAGTAGTAAAGCGAGGGAAAACTGCAGTATCTACCATTTTTCTGTTTTGTATTTGTGCAGATACTCTTGTCTTCCATTTTAGGGCAGAGCTGCTGTCAAGAGGAAATTCTCCCAGTCACATTTTAAGTTGGCCTGACCATCCATAGCAAGTTTCTGATTAGGACAGACACACCTCGGAGGAAATGCCTCTGCTGTACTCTTTCTTTTTTCCACATTGAAAACTCGGTGTAAGAAATGTATAGTTGACCATCGATTAAATTATCCTTCCCGTAATGGGGGGTAGTGCCGTCACTGCACCTCGTGCGGTGTACTGTAAACATTAAGGTTCTTTGCAGCGTGCTCTCTGACCCTAGCTGCAACCCCCTTTCATTCCTTTTACTGTACCTCCTTTCATACTCTCGTTCTTCCATCTTCCTTTCCAGCCTCTCCTAACAATTGATTCATAGTGCAACTCCGAGTTTACACCTTTTACTGTCAACTTCTGTTTCAGGGCTGAATGACCTCATCGTTCCCAGTGCTTGGCCTTTGACCTAAATTCTGTATTCAATTCAATTCAAGTACCCTGCCGCGCGCGTCAGGCAAGACAACGTTAAGCCGTGACTCCAGTTTTTAGACAGCATTCCGTCGTGAGTTGAAAGCGGTATTCTGCATTTAGCATCAAACTCCGGCCTGCATCACCACTGTTGAAAATTAGATTAAGCTGTCCCAGCAGAGACTTGCTGCCCGATTCTTGGGCTGAGACATGCGCAAGTAATTCTGACACGTCTCCGAATAGGCCATTCTCGTCTGACACGCGGACACCTAATGAATAATCCACATAACCCTGCTCTTGAATGCTCTGAATGGAACAATTAAACATTTGTTAAGTGAATGTCCAAAGTATAATCAGCGGCGAACATCAACTTTTGGAAATAAATCGATCTGTGAAATTTGTCAGAAACTTCGACATTTGGAATTAATCCAACTATTAAGTTTTTGAAAAATTGTCATTCAATTGACAAAATAGTAATCAAATATATAAATAAAAACAAATCCTTCTGGCCTGCACTGTGAGAGCTGATAATGGGCTCAGTGGTCTGGTAAAATTATTTTAATTATAATTATGGACTTTCATGATTTATCTTTCCTTTGAGTGAGGTCCGGATGCCCTGGACTCCTCTGGGTATCCCGGGCAATCAGTGACATCTATACCTGTCTCCGAAGACCACGCCAAAGTGTGCCCGGCCTGGGTCTAAGTGTGATGGTTGTTGCTTTTGAAATGAACAGTGCAAACCTGAATCCAGTCTTGCCAAAGAGAACAGATTGTGTACACACCAGGAGCAGAATACTTGATGGAGCCGTTCAGTTCAGATTAAGCTCATGTACTGCTAGAAATTTCTCTCTCTCTCTCTCTCTCTCTCTCTCTCTCTTTCTCTCTCACGCACACACACACACAAACACACACACACACACACACAAACACACACACACACACATTCAAGGATCCGTCTAGCGGTAATCCAGCAGATTGAAATGCTATGCAAACGTAGCTATTTAACGAATCCTGGCAATCTACAGCTTCATAAAGTTTTAAATAGACCAGCGTCAGTGCACCTCATGCGGTGTACTGTAGACATTCCTTAAGGTTCTTTGCAGCGTGCCTTCGGCCCCTAGCTGCAACCCCTTTCATTCCTTTTACTGTACCCCCGTTCATATTCTCTCTCTTCCATCTGACTTTCCACCCTCTCTAACAATTGTTTCATAGTGCAACTGCTTTGAGGTTTTCCTCCTGCTACACCTTTTTAACCTTTCCCTCAGTTTTCCTGCCAGCGCTGAGTGACCTCGTAGGTACCCAGCGCTTGGCCTTTGGCCTAAATTGTATTCAATTTACCGATGAGCCAAATTACTTAATGTAGTTAAAACTTGTATATTCCATGAAAATGTTTACGTTTTTTCTTATGGAAAGTCGTATAATTCTTATACTTTGTGACAATATTAGCTATATAGCGTCTCTTCAGTATGAATGTGGCCATGTCTCTCTCTCTCTCTCTCTCTCTCTCTCTCTCTCTCTCTCTCTCTCTCTCTCTCTCTATATCTATATATATATATATATATATATATATATATATATATATATATATATATATATATATATATGTATATATAATGTATATATAATATATATATACATATATATATATATAATGTATATATATATACAGTATATTTATATATGTCACATTACTATCGATACTTATACGAAAATTACTTTTTCAGGATTATATGCATTTGTAATATCTTTTTCATCTATATTTGTGAAAGAAAAATCCTCTATGTCAGTCCATCAATATTGCAAATATCATCGTTGCCTGCTTCATAATCTTTTCGTCAGTATAACATAAACATTCTATGAAAATTCCCTGAAAATTCCCTGAAAATTCCATGAAACAGGATGTGGAATGCACCGATAGTTATTATAATCCACCAGTAATTTATTAAAACCGGGAAGTAATTTGCCTTCATGCTCGGGCATAACCCTCGGGTATCCATCACAACGTTAACTCTTATAATAGGTTTCGCGGGGAGCAGACAAAAGGGATCGTGGCGGCTGAATAAATGCTTTTGGGAGGTTTTGATGGGGCTACGGGCGCATGCGCCCGGGTGACATATGAATGAAGAGCCCCCAGCGGTGTTGGTGATGGCTCTTCCTGTAGGATGTACTGGAATTTTTAGGTGGTGCTTAGCGGTTATTTTGGAATTATTTAATTTGTTTTTAGGGTCAGGTTCCCCCCAGAGTTTCATTTTAATACCTTATTTTAAAAATTTCCCTCATGCGGTGCACTGCAAGCATTACTTAAGGTTCTTCGCAGCGGCCCTTCGGCCACTAGGTGCAACCCCTTTCATTCCTTTTACTGTACCTCCGTTCATAATCTCTTTCTTTCTTCTTACTTTCCACCCTCTCCTGATAATTGATTCAGAGTGCAACTGCGAGGTTTTCCTCCTGTTACACCTTTCAGACGTTTTTCCTGTCAATTTCAGTTTCAGCGCTGAATGGCCTCATAGGTCCAAGCGCCTGGCCTTTGGTTTAAATTCTGTTATTCTGTTCTTATCTTTAAAAATTTCGACACATCTGCCGTATTGAATAAATTTGGTTTATATGTCCATTCTGTCACGGCTACACAAGACAGTTGGAAATCATTTAAGCTCGGTTAGCTATTATCCCCCTTAATAGAATACTTGACATTTGAGCATTACAGAGCCTGCGCGCGTACGTTTGTTAAATGTTCAAATGATCGTACGACTAGAAACTAATTATAACCGTCAAAAGTTAAGTATACCTTAGCTTAACCAGACCACCGAGCTGATTAACAGCTCTCCTAGGGCTGGCCCGAAGGATTAGATTTATTTTACGTGGCTAAGAACCAATTGGTTACCTAGCAACGGGACCTACAGCTTATTGTTGGATCCGAACCACATTATAGCGAGAAATGAATTTCTATCACCAGAAATAAATTCCTCTAATTCTTCATTGGTCGGTCGGGGATTCGAACTCGCGGCCAGCAGAGTGCTAGCTGAGAACGGAACCCACTTTTCCAACGAGGAACATTATAACCGTCAGAATGCATTCGTGTTTGCTTCGTGGACGCGTGTGAATTTGCGAAGTCAAGTGTAGAATATGATGGAAACTATCACTAGAAAGTTAAGTTAAAATTTTCAGGATGGTGGTGTGATATCTTGTTTTGTTTTATACGTTTCAATATAGATGAGGGATGTGTTTACAAAAAATTTAAAATATCCAGATGCTATGGCGGTCGGTTAAAGGCAGAGAGACCTATGGACGTATTAAAGCTTTTACCAGTATTGCATTCCAGTCCACAAATTCAGAGGCCCTAGTCCTTGCATTCCTTTTGCTGTACCTCCGTTCATCTTCTCTTTCTTCCATCTTACTTTCCACCCTCTCCTAACAAGTGATTCATATTGCAACTGCGAGACTTTCCTCCTGTTACACCTTTCAAACCTTTTTACTGTCAATTTATGTTTTATCGCTGAATGACTTCATAGGACCCAGTGCTTGGCCTTTGGCCTAAATTCTTGCCAGTCTTATAAGAACTGAAAGTCAGCTCAGTGGTCTGGTTAAACTATTTTAATAATAATAATAATAATAATAATAATAATAATAATAATAATAATAATAATAATAATAATAATAATAATAATAATTGGCCTAAATTCGATATTCTGTTCAAAGGGCCTAGTCTCAGTCCGCACCGTTTGAGACCAGCGTCAACATCCAGTCTGAAATTGTCTGAGTGAAGACTGTAGTATCAACTTTCAAATTACAGAACTACATTCAGACAGTCAGTCAGTCAGTAAATCCATCAGCTAAGTGGCCAGTGATGTGTTGACTTTTAACCCAGATAGCCAGCCAGCAGCTTCGAGAATAAGAAAAAAAAATTATTCTCAAGTGTGACCTTTCTTTGATTTGTACTTGACTAGTATAAGATTTAATGTTTTGGTGTTCTGCCTCTATTTTAGGTCGAATATGTCTTAGTGTGTTAAAGCCGAAACGTCCCAGTGGAATAAAAATGTTGACTATACAGCGCTTGTTGGGCTGTTCCTGATAAGATCAGATTCATATTATATATATATATATATATATATATATATATATATATATATATATATATATATATATATATATATATATATATATATATATATATATATATATAGTCGATCACTTCCAGAATCAGAATCAACACAAATGAATAACATTGATGTGGGAGGTAAATCATTACTTATTATTAGAAACCACCATTTGTCAAAGTCAGTCAGTAAATATGTCTTCACGGCTTTCATCCCTTTAAGAGGATTCATACACAGGCGTGGATTTACTGTGTCTCTGGTTGGTGGCAAATCCTCGCCGAAGGTCTCACAGGATTACTATTGTCATTTTTAGAGCTGACTGTTAATATCCACAACCGATATCGGCGAAACGGGCCGTGATTGGCGGAAGCTGCTCACGACCCACCCACGGTTACAGTTCAGCCAATCAAAAGCCGGGTAGCAGCGTGGGTGATGTTGACAGTAGATATTTCCTTCAGCTTGAAAAACAAATGACATATTGATTGAATTGTTTGCTGTTATTTTTTATTTTCCACTTTTGCAATAAAAATTTGTGATTTTAATCAGTCTTGGCAAGTTCATCGTATTCTTTGAGAGGTAGTGTTTACTTTTCAGTAAACTTCAGCAGCTATGAAGGAACGATTGAATTAGTAACGCTAGACAAATTTCGTTATTGGAAGATTTTAATATTTTTTTAAGAGTTAAAAAAATGTCTCAGGAAATCTCTAAATGAGGTTAGTTTATATACATTTATAAACGCGAAGTAAAGTTCACTTTCATTTTGTAAAAATGTAAAAATCAGTAACCGTTTCATCACTAAAGTTTGCCCAAAAATATTTGCCTAAAAATTTTATTGGTAAAGTTGGGTGAAAATCCGAGTTTTAGAATATAAAGCATACGTCTATGTATTTTTATATATTGATTTTTATAGTAATTCATGAGGTGTTTATTTTAGTTAGGGGATTACACGAGTGTTCAAATGGTATGTGAATATGTAGTTACTGAAGTGTGTTTAAACGGTCTTTGTTTTGACATTTCCCCCTAAAATCATTGATATATAAGTTCTTTTATGATTGCTTGATTTATCAATTTTAGTTTTCTGTAAAAGAAAACTATTGTGCCGGCTTTGTCTGTCCGTCTGCACTTTTTCCTGTCCGAACTTTATCTGTCCACCCTCTGATCTTAAAAACTACTGAGGCTAGAGGGCTGCAAATTGGTATGTTGATCATCCACCCTCCAATCATCAAATATACCAAATTGCAGCCCTCTAGCCTCAGTAGCTTTTATTTGATTTAAGGTTAAATTTAGCCATGATCGTGCTTCTGCCAACAATACAGGACAGGCCACCACCGGCCCGCGTCTAAAGTCTCATGGGCCGCGGCTCATACAGCATTATACCGAGACCACCGAAAGATAGATCCATTTTCGGTGGCCTTGATTATACGCTGTAGCGGCTCTACAGAAAACTCGATTGCGCCGAAGAAACTTCAGCGCATTTTGTATTTGTTCAGTTAATATATCGCAGATTTCAATATTCCAGTATTCGCATGCAAATAGAAATAGATTTAGGCTAGATAAAAGTTATCAATGATCGTTATTGGAAGCCACCAGTTGATGAAATTCAGGCAGCCCATTTGTCTTCATGCCCTGGCATAACCGTCGGGTATCCATCACTGCTTGGACCCCTCTTAATAGATTTTGGAGGGACGCATCGGCATCGCTGCGGATCGGGTTGGTGAAATAAATGGTGATGACAAGTAATCGCTCGAGTCTCGGGCGGTTGAAATTGATCTGTATCTGGGGAAAATAAGTGATTGGGAATAAGGTACTAAGGGTAGAATTGTGAGGAAACAGGTACAGAAGGCCGTGGTGTTGGCGAAGAGGTGCTCGAAGTACATATGGGCAGCTGCGTGTTTGAAGGCATCACAGAATAGCAGGGATATTTATATATATATATATATATATATATATATATATATATATATATATATATATATATATATATATATATATGTGTGTGTGTGTGTGTGTGTGTATACATATATATATATATATATATATATATGTGTGTGTATATATATATATATATATATATATATATATATATATATATATATATATATATATATATATGTATATACATATATATATATATATATATATATATATATATATATATATATATATATATATATATATATATATATATATATATATATATATATATATATATATATATATATATATATATATATATATATATATATATATATATATATATTCTATTGAGGTTCATTTCTAATCCTTAAGCCAGGAAGCTCTGATGATGGCTGGCGTTCAATATTATTCCCCCGATTTCATGCAGACCAACTCACTGACATTCTCCTAGCTGTTGCTTACGAAAATTATGGACCAAATGACATGCCGTTTATATTTAAAGTACCTTAAATCAATACAATTCTTTCATAAAAAAATAAAGACCAGTTATCTTAGAATTACGGTGATTCATTTTCCTCTGTGGATAAAAATGCATGTAACTTATATATAATCTAGTAATTTCGTGCATCGCAATTCATTCAGGCAACTGAAAACAACTATTGTTATTAAGAATACGATTAACAACTTATCCAAAACCCCCATTCATCTAGAAAGAAGAAAAACCTGACTAGAGAGAGAGAAAAGAAAATGGGTGCTTCTCTGTTCATTATACAAACAAGTAAAAAATGCGCCGAAGTTTCTTCGGCGCAATCGAGTTTTCTATACATCATATAATCAAGGCCACCGAAAATAGATCTATCTTTCGTTGGTCTCGGTTTAATGCTGTATGAGCCGTGACCCATGAAAGTTTAACCACTGCCCGGTGGTGGCCTTGCCTATATCGTTGCCAGTCGCACGATTATGGCTAACTTTAACCTTAAATTAAATAAAAACTACTGAGGCTAGAGGGTTGCAATTTGGTGTGTTTGATGATTGGAGGGTGGATGATCAACATGCCAATTTGCAGCCCTCTAGCCTCAGTAGTTTTTAAGATCTGAGGGCGGACAGAATAAAGTGCGGACGGACAGACAAAGCCGGCACAATAGTTTTCTCTTCAGAAAACAAAAAGAATCAAATTGCGAAGGAAAGTCCTCTCTCTCTCCCCTAAATAACCAAGATAAACAGAAAATTAAGGTAACATACCGAGCCAGAATACACAGGTAAACCAATGAGATAGATGTGTAGGCACTTTCATCTGTGCTGGCTGGATGTTTGATTATTGGGGACTGGGATTTGCTGGCAATAATGCGAGAATTTTCTCGCGTGCTGGAGATTTGATTGACTCCTGTGCAGCCCTTGCATCAGTGGTTACTGGTGTTCGCTGGATTAAGGACTGTATGTTTTTGGATATGCAAGAGTCATGCATTTGTTTTCGCCGATTTTATTCTCGCTTCCGATCTTAGAAGGCCAAAAAAAAAAAAAAAATTCTTTTCCTCTTACCAGAGTTATAATTGAGATAGTTAGGCTTTTATTGTCCATTAATGCGTTGTATTGATTAGTATCAAAATCATGAATGAAAAAAAAAAGTTTTTCATTCGCCTAAACAAAATATGAAGGTGTTTAAACATGCCTTACTGTTTTTATGGAGCGTTATTTATTTGTTGAAGTTTTTCATAAGCTATTTGTTAAATATTTTGTGTTATATGTATAATGCGTTAAGAAACTGCACTGATTAATCAGTGTTCTTTCTTTCCTTCTTTCTTTAAATCTTCAGCTGAAAACTCTTATGGACAGAGTTAAGAAACTAAAAACCCAAGAGGTTCCAAAGGAAAGTCAGCCTGCAGGTAGAGTCAAGTCGTAGGAAAAGGTGATAAATAAATACATATGAGGGAAAACAAAATAAAACCTATTCATATGAATTCAGGAGACTTCAGCAGAGAGCAGGAATGAATTTGCTAGTGCCGTCAGTGCACCTCGTGCTGTGCGCTGTAGGCATTACTTGAGGTTCTTTGCAGCGTGCCTTCCTTAGGCCCCTAGCTGTAAACCCTATCGATCCTTTTGCTGTACCTCCTTTCACATTCTCTTTCTTCCATCTTATTCTTCACCTCTCTAACGATTGATTAGTGTTAACTGCGAGGTTTTCCATCTTAAACCTTTCAAGCCTTATACTGTCAGTTTCCGTTTCAGCGTTGAGTGACCTCATAGGCCCCAGTGCTTGGCCTCTGGCCTAAATTCTATATTCAATTTCTGCAGCTTTTCTATTATTGCTAGCAAGAACAGTTGGGTTAGGTAAAGTATTGTGCAGAGGATGTTTGCTCTTAAAGTCCATTTGATACAGAAAACATAATGAACTCACTTTACATCCGTGCCACAAGTTAACATTAAGAGATGACAAAATGAATTTGACTGAATATATAATTCTGTCCAAGAGTTTGAGGTGAGAGGCAACGCCCGAAGACCACACCAGAGAACAGTAATTCAAACAAGGAAGAAGAAAAAGCTCAAACACTTTCATATAATAGCTTCATCAGGGAACGCTCGAAAATATTTCCCTAAGAGAATCAAAAGAATTTGACTTTTAAAACGTGAAAAAGTAAGTCTGAAGCTGGTCTGTTTAAAGAGGGCGAGGAAATCATAATTGTATCTTTATTTTGGTTTCATTGCTGTCTCCTCACTAGATCGTAGCTATAGTTTTCTATAAAAGAACACTGTTGGGATGGCTATTTGTCTGTCCGTCCGCACTTTTCTTTCCGTCCTCAGATCTTAAAAACTACTGAGGCTAGAGGGCTGCAAATTGGCATGTTGATCATCCACCCTCCAATCACCAAACATGCCAAATTGCAGCCGTGGCTGAAAGTTTCATGGGCCGCGGCTGAGAGTTTCATGGGACGTGGCTGAGAGTTTCATACAGCATTATACGTTGTACAGAAAACTCGATTGCGCCGAAGAAACTTCGACGCATATTTTACTATTTTATATGTGCTAAACACTACGTAGAATCTTCACTGCACGTCGGTACCAGATTCTCTGTGGCTGAAAGTTATTGATTTATTACGTTTATTTTTGTTTCTGTTACATTCTACCTGGTTATCAAATGTCTTTACTTCCTCTACATTTCCCATGGAGCTCATGTTTTGATATTGCCACTCATTCAACGCCGTTCATTATATTTTTGTTTGATTCAGCCATATTTTGTTATCATTATAAATGAATCTCCGAATTCTCCCACACCATAAAAGCAAAAAAAAAAGGAAAAATAAAAAAATAAATTAATCTCCGAATTCCCCCACCCCCAACAAAAGCAAAAAAAAAAAAAATAAAACTATAAATTGATATCCGAATTCCCCCACCCCCAACAAAATAAAAGATATAAATAAAAATGAAACTATAAATATTAATCCCCGAATTCCCCCGCTCCCAACAAAATAAAAAAATAAATAAAAAAGAAACTATAAATTAATCTCCGAATTCCCAACCCCCCAACAAAAGCAAAAAAAAAAAAATAATAATAATAATAATAGTAATAATGAAAGCTAAATTAATCTCCGAATTCCCCCACCCCAACAAAAGCAAAAAAAAATAATAATAATAATAATGATAAATAAAAAAGAAACCAAATTCCATCATCAATCGTTATTGGAGACCAGTAACTTATTAAATCCGGGGCAGGTAATTTGTTTCCCTGCCCTGGCATAACCATCGGGTATCCATCACTGCGTCAACCCTTTTAATAGGATTCATGGGCACACATGGGGATCATAGTGGCTCTGGTTGGTGACGTAAATGCTTATGACAGGGCTTTTTTTTTATGATCTATTGGTATTGGACTGTTTTTTTTTATACACATGCTATTTATAGGTTGTCCGTCCGTCCGGATCATTTGTTTAAACTTCTCTTTCTCCCGTTGGGGTTACTGCTGTCAGTGTGCCTCACGTGGTGCACTGTATGCATTAGTGAAGCTTCTTTGCAGCGTCCCTTCGGGTCCTAGCTTCAACCGCTTTTCATTCCTTTTACTGTACCTCCGTTCATATTCTCTCTCATCCATCTTATTATCCACCCTCTCCTAACAATTGTTTCACAGTACAACTGCAAGGTTTTCCTCCTGTTACACCTTTCAAACCTTCTTACTGTCAATTTCCGTTTCAGCGTTGAATGACCTCATAGGTCCCAATGCTTGGCCTTTGACCCTAAATTCTATATTCTGCTCTGTTCTGTTCTCCTCTTCCAACATTAGAGACGAAGCTGTTGTGAAGGTGTGTCAAGATTATTATGGAGTATAACTCTGCAAGGGGTTCCCTTCGTAAAGTTTGGACGGGTACTGATGTGTAACACAGTTTGCGCGACATATTTGCATATTTGTATGCATATCTTTATATTATGTGATAATTTATTCTCTGTTGAGGTGTTACTATTTTGTCATTCACTGTCCATTTTCGAAGTCATTCTCGGTTGCTATTCCTGTATGCATAACTACAGTCCACTTAATGTCCGTTTTTTCTTTATTTATTCCTACTTTCAATTTAGTGCCGTTTTTTAGGGTCATTATCGGTTTTTAATTTTATTTATTTTCTCTGTCGAAATTATTTCTGATTCTTCCTACTGTCAATTTAGTGTCCTTTTGCGAAGTCATACAAGATTGTTGGGCATACTCTGAATTTAGTTTCCTTTCTCGGAGTCATTTTCGATTTGTTTTTAATGATGATTTAATGTCTTTCTCGGGGCCATTCCCAATTCCTAAACACAACTTTTGTAATGCTGAAACTTTAGTAGAAAGTAACAGTAGTTGTTAAAAAAGTTTATTTTGAATTATGAAGTTTTCTTGTATCTAAAAATTCCACACATTTCGGCATCGTTGGACCTAAGTAATTTAGGTAGTTTTATTACTCTTTGAGTAGGCAGTTTTAGATGAAAATGTTTGGTGTTTTATTAGAACTTCTTAGTATCTTTGAATGAGAAAAGGTTGAAAATATGGCCGTGTTCATAAACGATTCTGTCATTCAATTACATTAGTTATTTTGTTGTCTGATTTTTTCCCCAAGTCTTAGCTAAGAAGGCCTCTTTCATTCTTTGAAAACTATATCCCCACATTTTATTTAACTTGTAACGCTGTACAAGTCCTCCTTTACTTGTAAAATAAAGAAAAATCATTACGGTAATGTCTGCTTCTCAAATACGCTTGTCATTTCTGTGTGAAATAGACCACTAGATGATGGAAGTACAATAATCTCCTTAAAATATTCTACCTTATGTTTTTTTGTGGATATCACAATTTCCCTCTCTCCTCTGTTCAGAGGTCACATCTAAATCCTCATTTCGTTTTGATAAACATCTGCAAAGAAGGTCGAAAACGAGAAGTGTTAGGGCAATTTTTCTATTATTTTACGTCCACATGCTCTTCCCAAGTATGCCTACTATACATGAAGGCACGCAAGCACTAACACTCACACCGACTTGTTCTGCATTTCCTTTATTGTAGAGAGATCGAAGACGCCCGTCGCTCCGCCCTGTGAAGAGGAACCTGAGAATCGTTGAAATTATGAGAACCCTAAGCTTCGGAACCATCCCTGCGAAGAGGAGATGAGGCGTGCCTTTGAGGTAGAAGGAAGAACCTCTCGCTCCCATTCATCTAAAATGAATAGGCGAGAAATACAGGGGAAAAAATGGAGAGGCCCTCTCCTCCTCAAACACACAGGATGGAAGAAAGGGGTAAGCATAGAAAGGCAGAATGCTTCAGAGAGGGTAATGAAAGGGGCGTGGGAGCCATTGCAGCACCTTTCACCTGGAGTGAGGGGAAATTGAGAACAGCGATTCCTATGGTAACAGGTAAAAAAATTCGCCGAAGCTTCTTAGCCGCATTAGTTTTCTGTACATCGTATAATGCTGTATTGAAACTCTCGATATGCTGCAGTATGAAACTCTCAGCCACGACCGGGCAACGCTCAGTTGCTCCCCAGATGCGGTCAAGTGAAGATGCGTCGGCGGCTGGCACATACGCTCGATCCATGGCTAACCTCAACCTTAAATAAAATAAAAATTACTGAGTCTAGAGTGCTGCAATTTGGTATGTTTGAAGATTGGAGGGTGGATGATGAACCTACCAATTTGCAGCCCTCTTGCCTCAGTAGTTTTTAAGATCTGAGGGCGGACAGAAAAAGTGCGGACGGACAAACAAATAGCCATCTCAAAAGTTTTCTTTTGCAGAAAACTAAAAATACAAGTTTCTTCGTGTTCTTGAGATTTCATTGACCTTTTGTGCTGCGCGTTTATTTGCGGTTATTTTGTTTTACTTGACCGATGAACAGTTGCTTAACTGTATGAAGCTATTGTTGTTATTTATCACTGTTATTTATCACTGTTCACTGACGAGTAAAGAATTAGACTTCCCAGTTGCATTGCCTCCCAAGTTTAAAATAATAATCGCCATTGTAGTCTTAAGATTGGGAAGATATCTATTGTGCATCACTATATTGTGACCCGAAATATTGAGTAAAAAGCCACAATAGCGTTCCTTTTCGCTTTATGCAGACATTATCATCTTCACTACTAGGTTCCAGTGTTATCAGTTATGTTGCTTTTATTTTCAGTATTTATCAGAACTTTGACTTTGAATATGTGCTTTTCCGGCAACTTGGAAAACAATCACGAAACGAGGACCATCATGATGAAGCGGAATTTCTGGATTCTAGAACTCTTTAAGTATCAGTGCAGTGGTTCTTACGCACCATAACAATTCTAATTAACATTTATGATTAAAATATTTAATCTAGTATAAACTAAAAACATGGAAACGTTAATTAACGCACACTTATATTCCCAGTGAGTAAAAATCCACAATAATCTAAATGAGTGACTGTATTTTTCCAAAAAAAAAAAAAAAAAAACGTTAAAACAAATTGCGGAAGTTTTCGACCGTTTGGTCGAAGAGGACCGTTTTGCAAACGGTCGGAAGCCCCCCCTTTTTAAAACGTTTTTTTGGGGATTTTGGAAAAATACAGTCTCTCATTTATATCACTGTGGCTTTTTGCTCATTGGAAATAAAGGTGTGCTTTAATAAACTTTTCCATGTTTTTAGTATATACTAGAATAAATATTTTAATCATGAATGCTAATTTCTATTTTAATCATGAATATTAATTTCTGGTTCTAGAATCCAGAAATTCCGCTTCATCATGATGGTCCTCGTTTGCTCCTGATTTCGTGATTGTTTTCCAAGTTGTCGGGAACAATTATTCCAAGTCAAAGTTCTGATAAATACTGAAAATAAAAACTACATAACTGATAACAATGGAACCAAATAGTGAAGATGATAATGTCTGCATAAAGCGAAAAGGAACGCTGAAGGCGTCATCCCTTATTCCCTCGAAAAACAAAATTAAGAGAGAAAATCCCCTCGAAAAACAAACTTAAGACAGCAAGTCAAGTTACAGTTTAGCTTGCTGTTGAGTTTTCAAACATATTCACACAGATGTCGAGGGGGCGGGGGGCGGTTTCACGTCTCCCCCGGGGCGATGAAAAATCACTGGCTCTGTATCACGATCAGTTACTGCTGCAGTGTTGGGGGGGTCTGCTGCGGTGGGAGGTTGAAACCAACATTCTTTGGAAACCTGAATTTCAAGTCGTTGGCCCCTTTGTTGTGCTTGTTCCATGTGAATAGGTTTCATCTACTGAAATAATAATAATAATAATAATAATAATAATAATAATAATAATAATAATAATAATAATAATAATAATAATAATAATAATAATAATAATAGTTGAGGTAGTAGGGAAGAGAATACCTCGTTGTTGTGGGAGAAAAAAAGTGTCTTGGAATATATATATATATATATATATATATATATATATATATATATATATATATATATATATATATATATATATATATATATATATATATATATATATTACTCTGGAGAGCACAGCCTGATCTCATGTGAGGGTTGAGTGAGCTTGCTGTCTTCAAGTCGTTGGTCATGAAATGTTGCTATGCAGTCATTCAAGCATAGTGAGCAAGTAAAAACCGTATATGAATATAGGGGAGAGAGAGAGAGAGAGAGAGAGAGAGAGAGAGAGAGAGAGAGAGAGATTTAAACAAGGTAAACCGGGAATGTTGCTGTAATCGAGAGATGAAACACACAACATATTTTCAGAAATACATGGTAGACTAGAACACTCTCTACACACACACACACACACACACACACACACACACACACACACACACACACACACACACACAGAAAGGCCTTAAGGCATTTTTCCCTGTGGAGAGGGTGCTTCCATTTTGAAAGGAGAATGAGTGGGTGTTAATAAGGTTAATGGCCTTTTAATTCTGCTCCCTCTCGTAGAACATGAATGTGAGTCTATGCTTCTAAAGGACTCAGAAAGCGGATGTAAAGAAATTCTTTAGGAGGATGAAAAGGCTTTTTAAGTTTTCCTTGGATCAACACAGGTTGGCTTAGTTACGCTTCAGAAACATTTATAGAAGACTTGGGTTTAATATCAGTATTTTTCTAGATAGGGACATTGTTGTAGTATTTCTATCCAAACTGATATTTTTTTTATGTATCTTGAGCACATTTACTTCGTAGTGAGATGCCACAAAAAAAATATTATGAAAAATAGATCCAGGGATTGAAGACAGTAGTTGAACTGAATACAGATGAACATAAAACAGCTAAAACAATAACTTAAAACTGTGACGCTGCATAGCACTTACGACTAGTATTGTAGTCGCCTGTCAGGCTTAAATAGAGTACCAGCAGCCATAATACTACAAAGAAGTCTCGTTATACACCTGCTATGATCAGGGGAATAAAGGATCTCTTTGGACGTGGGTTGATCAGCATCGTGGAACCTCGACTGTATGTAAATACTGACTATCTTGAAGAGTATGACACAGTTATCAAAAGGTAAGGTGCCTGATACAAGACTCCCCTTGCTAAAATAAAGCGCATGGGCGTTGGTAAACCAGAAAATATTTGGAGAAATTTCTGTAAAAATAAAATCCGAGAAAATCTGATCTTATTTGTCCTCACCCGGGTGACAGTGGGGAAGACATGACACAGCCAACCACCCCTTGCAAACCAGTTTGTCCGCCCTGGGTGGGGGCAGGGTAGTAGGGTTACGTGAGGGTAGGGGAGATATCCACCTCTCCTTGCAAACCTGTTTGTCCGGCCCAGGTGGGGGCGGGGTAGTAGGGTTACGGGAGGGTAGGGGAGACATCCACCCTCTCCTTGCAAACCTGTTTGTCCGGCCCGGGTGGGGGCGGGGTAGTAGGGGCTACGGGAGGGTAGAGGAGATATCCACCCTCTTCCTGCAAACCTGTTTGTCCGCCCCAGATGTGGGGACGAGGTAGGGAGGGGCTCGGGAGGGTAGGGGAGACAGCCGAGTGATTCGTCTACATCAGAACAGGAGTTTAAAACATGCAGCGTAGGGATGATTATACTAAAGGAAGTGTAAGAAACCTGACTAGTAGCACTGGTTGGTGGTTGATTAGGTTACCATTGCTGCTCAACAAACTTCCTGAGCTTTTAGGGCACTAAGGAAGTTTGAAGTTTGAAGTTTGTTGAGCAGTAATGGTAACCCCAGGTACTATCAAGTAATCAGGATAATTAATCACTTTAATGTTGTTTAATGGATGGTAGAGTTGAAGAGTTCGTGAGATTGGCCTTGGGTTGTTTAGATTTGATAGGAGTATTTACAAAGACTCCATCTTTGTTAAATTGGAAGTTACTCCTTTTCGCAATAAGAGAGAGTAGAGTAATTGTAACAGCTGTTGCAAAATCGTCTAATGTATTTCTTGGACTATTTCCCATGGCTACAATAAGGGACTAAGCATAATAGTCGTCCCAGAACAATAACCTGTGTGACACTAAAAGGATAGGAAAACATTATAAGAAATATTCTTCGAAGAGCTTTATGGATACAGAACCTCCAACTCTCTTGTTGTAAACCTTAACAGAGGTGGCTTATGTTATACCATTCCAGGAAGCAGTTTAGTCATTTTAAAACAAATAAAAAAATGCGCCGAGGTTTCTTCGGCGCAATCGAGTTTTGTGGACATCGTACAATCAAAGGGCACCAAAATAATAGATCTATCTTTCGGTGGTCTCGGCATAATGCTGTATGAGCCGCAGCCCGTGAAACTTTAACCACGGGCTGGTGGTGGCCTGTCCTATATCGTTGCCAGAAGCACGATTATGGCTAACTTGAACCTTAAATGAAATAAAAAAAAACTACCGAGGCTAGGTGGCTGCAATTTTGTACGTTTGATGATTGGAGGGTGGAAGATCTACATACCAATTTGCAGCCTTCTAGCCTCGGCCAGAAAAAGTGCGGACAGAAAAAGTACAGACGGACAGAGAACCCGGCACAAGAGTTTTCTTTTACAGAAAACTAAAAAGGCGCGATTTTTTGTTTATCACGGTGTTTTAAAATAATACTTGCAAAGTTTAAAAAGGCCTTTATAGGGATATGTGTCATAGAAGATGTATATTTTGAAGTAGGTTTCTCCGCATAAAACTAAAATGAGAAAAGATCTGCAATGCTATATTTAACGGGAGGGAGGTTTTCAATAGAAAACCACATGAAAACAAGAAACGAAGTCGCGGTATTGTCAGCTTTACTCAGGGAAAAAGTCGATATAAAATAAGTGTGTTCTTGCATTCAGTCTTCATGGGATGGTAGAGACAATGGCTCAAACTGTGTGATAATGTAATAATTATGAATTACCGGTTGTATTTTTTATGCGAAACGACAGATATTAGTGTCTCATCCATAGTTTTCGAGGTTGCTGATATTAATAGTGACACTCCCGATGCCCTTCCAGTCCAAGTTCGGTAGTGCTTGCTATAGCATTTCATGGCTTCTCTGGAGAGTGTCATCATACTTTGGATTAACAGTGTTTTATTCCCCTCCCCCCCCAAAAAAAACTCAGCCAACTTATTAGGTTGTTAAGCCTTTCATATAAAATTTTGTTTACATGATTAACAAAGCAGATATGGTTAGTGGTATTATATGATTTATTTAGTTTAGCCATTAGAGCCATTATAAGATATATCTTTGAAACGTGGAACTGTGAAGTACTCTCTCTCTCTCTCTCTCTCTCTCTCTCTCTCTCTCTCTCTCTCTCTCTCTCTCTCTCTCTCTCTCTCTCTCTCTCTCGTTAATGCACCCCACCTCTCGAGATATAGATGGTCCGGAAAACATCTCGCACCAGCCATAAATAAGAGTATTAGTTTCAGAAACGACATGGTCACGGAACTTTTATGATGCTAATGATGATGATGAGGGCTGTGATGGTGTGACGGTGATCAACATGCAAAGAGAGAGAGAGAGAGAGAGAGAGAGAGAGAGAGAGAGAGAGAGAGAGAGAGAGAGGAACCTGCAATAGTTGCTGTCTGTCTCTTCTCACAGCGCATTGCAGCAACTTTCCAGCGCTGCTATTGCTAACTGTGTCCGCCCATCACTTTATGCTCGTGAGGCGACGATTTTCTACGCTCTCATGTTTCTTTCTTTTTATTTACCTGTCTCTGTCGTCTCTTTCTCTCTTTTTTTGGGGGGACTTCATTACTGAACTCTGGATTGAATAGTGTTTTAACAATGAGATTCCTCGACAGGTAGTGTTCGTTGTTTGTCTATGTTCAGTGTTTTCCAGTAGTCAGATATTTGATGGCTGTCGGAAGTTATAAACATATTTTTTTTCCCCCTAGGCATTACTGAAGGGTCCTTGCAGCGTCCCTTAGGGCCCTAGCTGCAACCTCTTTCATTCCTTTTACTGTACCTCTATTCATATTTAATTTCTTCCATATGACTTTCCACCCTCTCCTAACAATTGATCCATAGTGCAACTGCTTTGAGGTTTTCCTCCTGTTACATCTTTCAAACCTTCTTACTGTCAATTTCCGTTTCAGCGCTGAATGACATCGTAGGTCCCAGCCCTTGGCCGTTGGCCTAAATTATATATTCTGTTCTATCTATAAACTTATTTTGGGTAAAAATCTCACGTTTCATGCATCTCCGTGCTTTAATCAACCTTGAAGATTAAATAGGCATAATAGAGGCCTCTCTTGTTCCTTTTGTGTGTGTGTGTGTGTGTGAGTGTGTGCGTGCAGATTAACTATGTCTCGAACGGAGAGAGGAAGCTTTAGAAAATCTGGTAGGTATTTTCTCCTGATTGGATCCGGGTGACTGACATCTATGCTATTAACTAGCGGCGGAAAGGAATGAGCTCTCTCTCTCTCTCTCTCTCTCTCTCTCTCTCTCTCTCTCTCTCTCTCTCACACACACACACACTCACATACACATATATATATATATATATATATATATATATATATATATATATATATATATATATATATATATATATATATATATAGAGAGAGAGAGAGAGAGAGAGAGAGAGAGAGAGAGAGAGAGAGTGTGTGGGTGTGTGTTTGTGTTTATGTGTATGTGTGTGTGAATATACCCGTGCTTTAACTAAAACGTTCATAATTATTTTTTTATGTTTAGGAACCGTTAAGATGTTTAAAACTTAACTTACAAGGATGAACAGCTGTTATCTCATTCAGTTGTAAGAAAGTGGAGTCTCCCTCTTTCTTTCTGTCGACTGGGTACTCTCAGAATTACGATGCTGATGTCCCATTTAAGTCTACCTCATCATAATCATCATCATACCATTTTAGTTTTCTGTAAAAGAAAACTATTGAGATGGCTATCTGTTTACCCTCAGATCTTACAAACTACTGAGGATAGAGGGCTGAAAATTGCTGTGTTGATCATCCACCCTCCAATCATCAAACTTACCAAATTGCAGCCCTCTAGCCTCAGAAGTTTTTATTTTATTTAAGGTTAAAGTTAACCATGGTCGTGCGTCTTGCCACGATATAGGCCAGGCCACTACCGGGTCGTGGTTCAAGTTTCATGGGCCGCGGCTCGTACAGCGTTATACCGAGACCACCGATAGGTAGATCTATTTTCGGTGGCCTTGATTATACGCTGTACAGAAAACTCGATTGCGCCAAAGAAACACTGTCTGATTTTTTACTTGTTTTAATTTTTAGGGATGCTTCTATCAGCTGGCGCCATGTGCAGCAACGGACTTTTTTTTTCAATTAGTTGAGTTTATAGTTTATTGGAGCAACCAGTCATTTTGTACCATGACTTTGTTACATAGTGTAATCACCATCTCGCTCTGGAGATTTTAAATTAGTAAAAAATTACCTTCCCAGAATAAGCGTAGTTCATAGTAACGTTATGAATTCCAGCCGTGGATTCGATAATTCAGGAATAAAAGAGTTTTTAATAGTTTTGATATACCGCCCCCCCCCAAAACATACCTCCGTTGTATTGAGTCTACGGAATTATCCAACCTAATTTCATTTACTTTTCTATTTCCCCGTAGGGGGTTACTGCAGTCAGTGCACCTCATGCGGTGCACTGTAGGCGTTACTTAAGGTTCTTTGCAGCGTGCCTTCGGCCCCCTAGCTGCAACCCATTTCATTCCTTTTACTGTACCTCCTTTCATATTGTCTTTCTTCCATCTTATTCCCACCCTCTCCTAACAATTGATTCATAGTGCAACTGCTTTGAGGTTTTCCTCCTGTTAAACCTTTCAAACCTTTTACTGTCTGTTTCCGTTTCAGCGCTGAATGACCTCACTGGTCTCAGTGCTTGGCCTTTGGCCCAAATTCTATCTTCAATTCAATTCTATTGTTGAATAGTTTGGTAGTATTGAAAACTATGCTCATACAGTTAACTATTTATATATTTATTATATTTATTGATTTATGTGTTACAGAGATTCGTTATTTTTTGCAGTAATTGAAATATTTTATTGAGAGCTTTATCTGGTTCTCTTGTCTGATATGATAACTATGAAGGAAAAATAACTTCTTTCTCATTTGAAATCGTATATTAATTTTTAAGGATATATTTTTCCTAGTGTTTTTTTTTATAGGAAAAGAACGCTCAAGTAGCTTACATATGAAAGGATTCCATTTGCTTCCGTTATATTTTGATAGTTTACATTAGCCTGCTGGTTTAGAGCAGATGGAAATATTACATTCAGTTGAAACCATGATAACTGAGAGAAACAGATTTAACGTCGTGTGTATATATATATATATATATATATATATATATATATATATATATATATATATATATATATATATATATATATATATATATATTTATTAGTGTAGTAACCACAGTGCCCTCATAACTTCTCGAATTCTTCACACTTTTTGGATATGACTGTCTCTGCAAATCCTGGTCGGTTTGGCAACGTGACCCCGTTCTTGTACTCAGGATGCGGGTTGGAATCTTGCTACGGAAATGTAAATCGCTTCATATTCTTGCATTTGGATCTAAGGCTTTATAGTGAAAGGCGTATCCAAAAATGTGAAGAATTATATATATATATATATATATATATATATATATATATATATATATATATATATATATATATATATATATATATATATATATATATATATATATATATATATATATATATATATATATATATATATATATATATATATATATATATTGAAAAGGTAATTTCATTTGACATAAGTATTTACTACCATCCGAATATTTGTCCTTCTGTCGATAAAGGGACTTTTACTAATTAACTACAAGAAATTTCCCACAATTGCAGTTGTTGACCCACAAAGTTTGAAAGGTGAAAGACGGAAGACTGTAAGCCTGGGCATTTTCCAACGGCTTGGACTAAAAAGATTCCATATTCATCTGTAATATGGTGAGTGGTATCAGTGAAACTGATCATACTGCTATGAAGATTTTGGTTACTAAAGAAAACAAATTAAAAATGCGCTGAAGTTTCTTCGGCGCAATCGAGTTTTCTGTACGGCGTATAATGCTGTATGAAACTCTCAGCCGCGGCCCACGAAACTCTCAGCCACGGCCCGGTGGTGGCCTGTGTTGTTGGCACTTATAACGGTGCCAGACGCACGATTATGGCTAAATATACCCTTAAATAAAGTAAAAACTACTGAGGCTAGAGGGCTGCAATTTGGTATGTTTGATGATTGGAGGATGGATGGTCAACATACCAATTTGCAGCCCTCTAGCCTGAGTAATTTTTAAGATCTGACGGAGGACAGAAAAATTGCGGACGGACGGACAGACAACAAATAGCCATCTCAGTAGTTTTCTTTTACAGGAAACTATAAATTTCTGATAATTCTTCATGGAAATCCATCTCAGCCAAACTAACTAAAACCTTGATGTATAAACAGTTAGTTTTTCCCAGCGATCTTCGGGACATAATAATGTTCTTTCATTAAAATAATTAAAATCTGTCATCGCAGCATCCAGATGTTCATCATTTGGTATATTTTTCTCCCCATTAAGAGAAAACCGGAGTAATCTGCAAATTAGTCTTTGTCATCAGGTGGTCTTAATGAATATAAAAATACGCTGTCTGATCAATTAATCTCTACGGAGGGCAAGTTAAAGGCGGATGTGTTCGTAAGTGACGGGGAACCAAGGCAGAATGACGATCTGTAACGCCATTCCACCTTGAGCAATGAAGGCAGCTTATATATATATATATATATGTTTTATATATATATATATATATATATATATATATATATATATATATATATATATATATATATATGCATTTATATGTAAATTATATATATACACACATATTCCGTTGTTACTTCAAGCTAACTCCATCACTGAAAAGGATTTTTGCTTTTGACATGATAATCGCCAAAATAATTTTCTACCTGGAACCCTTCCCTTCTCCTCACTAACCCAGGTACTAGAGAATGACATTGAGCGCCTTACCTGTAGGGCTTAGTTCTTAAAAATTACAAGTATCTGTTCATTTACAGAGAATAAACGTGAGATATTTGGCACTGCGCTAACCTTTTATTTATGTCTTTCCTTCCAAAAAGTATTTTCTTTTTGTTTTCCTCTGTGGGATACAAAAAGTTGTTAGGTTGCATTTGTCTTTGGCCTTTGAACTTAAAGTCCCATGGAACATTTATGGGTAAAATAGTGCCAGTATGTGAGAAGACATATTTAGTGTTACGAGTTTTCATCCATTAACAGATACTAGAAAATGCCACAAGATGTCATAGAAGCATAGGGTAAAGCAATTTACTTTGATGTCTAGATGTACATGTCTAAACGTACATATTCTGTTATTTTAAGATATTCTCGAGACGTCATGTTATTAAATAATTTAATTATTTGATGAACACCAGTGTGCCTTTACAGCAAGCATTGCTACAGTAAAAGATGTAATATCGTCTCATTTTTAAATAAGTATAAAATTCGCCGAAGTTTCTTCGGCGCAATTGAGTTTTCTCTACAGCCGCTACAGCGTATAATCAAGGCCACCGAAAATAGATCTATCTTTCGGTGGTCTCGGTATAATGCTGTATGATCCGTGGCCAATGAAACTTTGACCACGGCCCGGTGGTGGCTTGTCCTATATATATCGTTGCCAGACGCACGATTATGGCTAACTCTAACCTTAAATCAAATAAAAACTACTGAGGCTAGAGGGCTGCAATTTGGTACGTTTGATGATTGGAGGGTGGATGATCAACATACCAATTTGCAGCCCTCTAGCCTCAGTAGTTTTCAAGATCTGAAGGCGGACAGAAAAATGCAGACGGACAGACAAAGCCGGCACAATAGTTTTCTTTTACAGAAAACTAAAATCTATTCAAGTATCCCTCCCAGCGGTAGGAAATAGTACTATGTAGAACGAGAATTCTTCTCTTTATTTTTACTTGTCTTGTTCTACATAAGAGCGTTTTCTTTTACGAATAATATAAAGTCTGTCATTTATTTATTTACATATTTTTATTATCTACTGTTCAGCTATCATGTGTGAACACAGTAAAACATTTAGCTTGCTTCATAGGTGGACAGAGGTGCAAATCATATCTGAAGGTCTCTTCGAACAATCTGCACTGGACGTAGCTTGGCAGACTGCGAGATCTTGCCTTCTCCAGTCTAAATGTTTTTGAGCGTGTGAGCAGGAATAAGCAGCAGCGGCGTCGCAGCGAAAAGAAACGAACGGAAAGGAAAGAAACGCAGATTATTGAAAAACTATTAGTTCTCCCTTTGAATTGCTGGCATCCTTCCTCCGGAAGGATACAAACCTTTCTGTCCTCATATTAGAAAAAGGGTCTCCTGGCGGTCTTCAGAAAACTGCTTTTCCTATTTCCCTGGAGATTGTTTCAAAGACACGCTTTGTTTTATAATAGCATAAGTTGTTTTACTGACTCTATAGTGTTAAGTCGCGTTGGTGGCGAGTTTTTGCCTGAAAGGTGATCTCGTTGAAAGATATTTCCCCCTTATTTCTCTTGACTTAATTAGACTCTATTTCTTTTTTTGTTGTTATGTAATCAGGACAATTCGTCGCGTCCGTAAAGAAAACTATTCTTTTCGCTCTCAAGTTTTGAATTTCTTTTTGTGTTCTGTAAAAGAAAACTCCTTTGTCTTTCCGGCCTCATTTTTTTTCTGTCCGCACTTTTTCTCTCAGCCCTCAGATCTTAAAAACTACTGAGGCTAGAGGGCTGAAAATCGGTATGTTGATCATTCACCTGGCAATCATCAAACGTACCAAATTGCAGCCCTCTAGCTTCAGTAGTTTTTATTTTATTAAAGGTTAAAGTTAGCCATAATCGTGCTTCTGGGAACGATATAGGACAGGCCAGCACCAGGCCGTGGTTAAAGTTTCATGAGCCGCGGCTCATGCAGCATTATACCGAGACCACCGAAAGATGGATCTAGTTTCGGTGGCCTTGATTATACGCCGTAGCGTCTGTACAGAAAACTCGATTGCGCCGAAGAAACTTCGGGGCGTTTTTTTACTTGTCGTGTTAAGCAGTCAGAACAACTAGTGGTCTGTACGGTGTAAAGGAACAGAAAACTAGTACACAAATGTTCCTCTTGGTTTTTGGTGATTTAATTCTCAGGATCTGAATAGATATTGGTGCAGTGGCGGCTGTCTAAGAAAGGAAGAAAGTGGCCTTTCCGTTAGATTAGGCTTTTAGATATAACCATACAACGGTTCTTGAAGCAGCTTCAGTTTCGGAAATACATCCGTAATGGCATGGGTTTTTGGAAGCTGTGTGTACTCTTGGTGGCGAGGGATGGTAAAATATTATGAAGCCGCTCACCTCTCTCTCTCTCTCTCTCTCTCTCTCTCTCTCTTTATGTGCGTATGTATGTGTATGTGTATATATATATATATATATATATATATATATATATATATATATATATATATATATATATATATATATATATATATATATATTACAGATGGTCAAGAGAAGAAAGGAAGGTAAATGTTTAAAAGCTAGTATTGCTGACGAGTGATTATTTATTCAGTTTTCAAGAAATTTAATACTTGGGATATTTTCTATTTGTTGTAAGTTTACGCTGTTGCCTCCCCTGGGCTCATTACACTTCTAGTGGAAATCATTTACTGATTTTTGTAAATTTGTTGATGGTTTATTTACATCAATACGACTAGGAAAAGTTACCAATGTTTACGTGTGTTATATATATATATATATATATATATATATATATATATATATATATATATATATATATATATATATATATATATATATATATATATACGTATAATATATATTCATTTATATATATATATATATATATATATATATATATATATATATATATATAACATATATATATTCATTTATATATATATACATATATATATATCGCTCAGGGTTTAATTTGCTTTGAACATTGAAACTTGACATGGACTCTGCTTACAACCAAGATATTATCGACATTGAAATGGAGTTCTTTGAAAGGCTCCAGCTTTCGGACATATTAATATTTATTAATAATTCCGCATTCCCCGCTATTTTTTTCCGGAAATGCTTAAATGTGATGTGATCGTCCTAACTAACCATATGGCGTAGAACGTTCGAATACTATATCTTCTACAGTACAAAGTTTACTGCAGTAACCTGTGCATTACTATTAATGACATAGATTCATCAGCTTTGCTAAGTTAGTGGATTGTGTTTCGCTGGTCCAAGAAACATCCTTGGTAACTATATTTTGAAATCTTTACCGAAATCTATAGATAGTTTATTTCCTTATATAAGATTTTCATGTCATTGCTCCTTCACTCAGCTTTAAGATTTCTTGATAGCAAAGAGAAGGGAAATTCTTGGAAATGGAAAGTGTGTTTATTCAGTTACTGATTTTTATAACATTGCGTACTTCTATATATATGGTTTATCGAGTTTTCGTAGATTACATAGTATTGATCGAAGTCGTGCCTTAAGATAATTTAAATGTGCGATTATTTAAAAACATATGATTTTTTGTAGAACAAGTAGATGAAATTATACATACATACACACACACACACACACACACACATATATATATATATATATATATATATATATATATATATATATATATATATATATATATTATTTATTTATATAAACAAACATATTTGTGTGTGTTTGTGTGTATGTGTATGTGTATATATATATGTATATATTATATATATATATATTATATATTATATATATATATATATATATATATATATATATATATATATACACACACATACACACATTTATATTCATAGTAAGTGCAAAGCATAAATCCTCATAAAAGTGTCACGTGCACACTCGCAGCTTTTTATTTCTCAGGTCCATTCCTCATTTGAAATTCTCTAAGCACCTCTCACGTCCACTTTTCGAAGGTAAGGAAAGGTGACGAGGTGGAAGTAAGAAGCCTGGCTTAGAATCTAAGGAAAACTTTTCCATTTTCTTAAAATCTTTGTTTCTTTTCACGCACTGGACAGCAGGATTTCCTCAGGTAATGCTGGTTCAAAGAGAAAAGCCTTCTGAGTTATGTGGCTCTTTGTGTGTGTGTGTATATATATATATATATATATATATATATATATATATATATATATATATATTTATATATATATATATATATGTATACATATATATATACATTATATATATTATATATATATGTATATATATATATATATATATAATATGTATATATATATATAAATGTATATATATTTTTTATATATGTATGTATGTATGTATGTATATGTAATTGTGTATATATACTGTATTATATATATACATATATACACATTTATTCATTATATATTTGCATAATTCCATTGGTAAGCTGTTCCCTTAAGGGTGAGTGGCTTTACGAATAAAGCCCGTACTTGCGCCATATTCATCCCTAAAATGTCGACTGAAGGATTAGACCCTGTGTTAAAAAAAGGATGCATTTACAACATTGCATGCATTTCACAACATTAAGTAAGCCCCTCAATTAAATAAACCCCACGAGGTTCCTACGACCTCCCCCACCCACCTCAATTTGATTTTTATTATTGATATGTTTTGATCCATGAAAATGTCTTGCGAATGTTTAAGCTTTCCCAGATTTACGAATTCTACACTTACCTTATACTATCTGCTCCCATTCTTTCTACTTGACCAAACCTTAGTGATTCATCATTTGAACTGAGACAGTATTTTTGTCCGGTTTTCTCCTTATCTATAGTTAACACCATTTCTGCTGTCCATACTCTGCATTGATTGTGACTACTTTCATATTCCTGTTTCATCAACAACTTTCTTGCCTCATCTACTTTTCATTCGTCAGTCATCCATAAATGAAATCGGCGTCAGTGACCCTGATGTACGCGGTGCCAGATAAGTTCTAATCAGTCAATCAATCAATCAGTTATCTGTTGCATGTAATCTGATACTTCTATAATAAAATTTGTCGGGCGTGTCCCTAAGTTCCAGGTGGTCTCTTTACCCTACCCCCCTACGGGAGGGGGGTAGTGCCGTCAGTGTTCCTCATGCGGTGCACTGTAGGCATTACTTAAGGTTCTTTGCAGGGTGCCTTTTGGCCATAGCTGCATCCCCTTTCGTTCCTTTTACTGTACTTCCTTTCATATTCTTTTCCTTCCATCTTACTTTTCACCCTCTCATAATAATTGATTCATAGTGCAACTGCGAGGTTTTCCTCCCGTTACACCTTTCAAACCTCCTCCTGTCAATTTCCTGTTCAGCGCTGAATGACCTCATAGGTCCCAGTGATTGGCCTTTGGCCTAAATTCTGTATTCAATTCAATTCTTTACCCTAGCTTTGTAAGATTTAATTTTTTCCCATATAAATGTTTTCAGACTTCCACTTGTTTCTTAATCGCCTCAGCCTTTGTTATCTATTAATTCAGTATTACAAGCAAACGTCACTTACCAAATATTCCACAGTTCGCAAGTTTAATCCCACAAAATAACTCGCGTATGTTTTTCATCATAACAGTAAATTTTATAGTTCCTTTCAATTGACATAGCAACCTTAGTGTAGGGTTTACATTTGAATGAAGAGAACCCTCCCTTCGCAGATATATAGTCAGTTTTATCTCTCCCCTAATATTTATAGTCGTCTCTCAGCTTTTGTTTAAGAGTAAAGAGCTTCATCCACAGGAGTTCGTGGGTAAACATCCTCTGGTCTTCATCTGTCATGTTTTTGTTATAATATTCGTCTGACACTCAGCTGAAAACCGTGTATATATATATATATATATATATATATATATATATATATATATATATATATATATATATATATATATATATATATATATACATATATATATATATATCTATCTATCTATCTATATATATATATATATATATATATATATATATATATATATATATATATATATATATAAGGCATATACCACGAAGGAAAATTTGCTAAAGAAAGGACTGTAAGTCGAAAGGCCTTGCAACCACTCCGTTGTTTCACTTTTTACTTTGCCTTTATTTATACATTTCATCACGTTCCATATCTTCGTGATTCAGTTATACATATATACATACACACACATATATATATATATATATATATATATATGTATATGTATAATATATATATCTGCATATATTTATTAACATGTATTGTATAATATAGATGTCTGTATGTATTTAT
>NC_089777.1:10703697-10708697 GCF_040412425.1 Macrobrachium rosenbergii | reverse complement strand
GCAAATGGAACCCCCTAAATAAAGCACTGAAAAATCATTCTGAAACGCAGGAACTTTTGTATTTTGTGTTTCACGAGCCCAGTAGTCGGCATATCTCAATTTCGAAAATTTTGCAGATACTGCAAATGGGATCCCCTAAATAAAGCATTGAAGAATCATTCTGAAACTGCAGTAACTTTTGTATTTTGTGTTTCACGAGCCCAACAAGTGGCATATCTGAATTTCGAAAAATGTTCAGATATTGCAGCCTTCCATTTTATGACAGTATTTATTCGGCAATGTTTTCATATATATCACTGATGAACATATCGCGAACTATTTAGAGAAGGAAATTTATGAAATGAGACGCGGAACTATTTAGAGAAGGAAATTTATGAAAATAAACGAACTGATTAACAGGGGATTTCTTTGTTTTCCGATTCTGATAATCTGCTCATAAATTGGTTTGCTATCAATCTCCTGTCTGTGTATTCCCATGGCGAGAGTGTTATCATTATGATGGAACCCCCAATGACGTTAATATTAATGCAATTGATTATGTTGAGCGTGTGAAGGATGCTGGAATTAATTCTGAATTAATTCTGTCAGGTGCAATACATCAGCATTATATATATAATATATGTTTTTTTAAGTATAGGAAGCTTACAGCATTAATAACGCAGGTCTGCTTTCGTTGTTCGATAGCTCGTGTGATGCGAGTGTTCATAGATTCGAATGGGCGCGGAGTTGATTTAAACACGATTATCCCCGTAGGGGGTGTGTAGTGCCACCAGTGCACCTCATGCGGTGCACTGTAGGCATTACTTAAAGCTCTCTGCAGAGTTCCTTCCTTAGGCCCCTAGCTGCAACCCCTTTCGTTCCTTTTACTGTACCTCCTTTCATATTCTCTTTCTTCCAACTTACTTTCCTTAACCCTCTCCTGACAGTTGATTCATAGGACAACTGCTTTGAGGTTTTCCTCCTGGTACGCCTTTCTAACCTTTTACTGTCAGTTTCCGTTTCAGCGCTGAGTGACCTCTTAGGTCCCAGTGCTTGGCCTTTGGCCTAAATTCTATATTCAGTTCAATTCATTATGAAATTATTCGTCGTTGGTAAACAAACTTCGTTTTGTTGTCTGCGTGTTTGTTTGAAGCTTCCGAAAAACCACATGTTTAATTCTTATTATTTTTGTATTTCAAAGTGTTGCACGAATAAACCTTGAGCCTCTCTCTCTCTCTCTCTCTCTCTCTCTCTCTCTCTCTCTCTCTCTCTCTCTCTCTCTCTCTCTCTCTCTCTGTCGTTGTAATATTTCTGAATCTCATTATTTATCTGAATCCGTGGAACACAGCTTTTGCTGCATTTTCTAAATGTATACGAAATAGGTTTCTGAAGATAATATGCTTTGCAGTGTATATATATATATATATATATATATATATATATATATATATATATATATATACATATATATAATATATGTATATATATATATATATATATATATATATATATATATATATATATATATATATATATATATATATATATATATATATATATATATATATATGTATATATACATATACACACATACTGTATTTTATATACAAGTATATTTGTGTGTGTGTCTGAGTGTATAGTCTGAGTGTACATCATGTACGTATGTATATAGACACTATAATTCGTATTCACGTTTACCTTTAAACATAAAAAAAAAAACTCAGCAAAGAAAAAAATAATAAATAAATAAATAAAAGCATACGAAGGAAGGACATTCTTACCCTTCATTTTCCCCCCAAGCGTGATGTTCCCCTTCTCAGGATTTTATGCTTTGGTGGTTATGAAGGGGTAAGGGGTAGGGTATGGGGGCAGGGGCAAGGGGTAGGGGAAACCTGGGACGGACATGGCGTCCCACCTCTCCTCTCTTTCCTCCCACTCCTATCTTCCTCTACTTCTCTCTCTATCCCTCTTTTTCCTTCACTTCCTTTTTCACATTCTCTACTCGCTTTTCTCACTTCTCCTCCTCACCACTTCTCTTGGTCTTCTGTACCTTCTGTTCCTCTTCTGTCTCCTTTTTTCCTGTGTCCTCCTCTCGTTTCCTTTCACGTTACACTTCTCTACCCTCCTCTCAAAGCTCACTTCTCTTCTAACCTCTCTCCTCACAAATCTCCCCTCTGCGCCCATAGTAAGTGCCAGGAGGAGGAGGAGGAGGAAGAAGAAGAGGAGTTGAAGTTGAAGTTGAAGGAGGAGGAGGAGATGAAGAAGGAGTAGGAGAAGATGGAAAAAGAGGAGGAGGAGGAGATGGAAAAAGAGGAGGAGGAGGAGGAAGAAGAGGAAGATGAAGGAGGAGGAGGAGGAGGAGAAGATGAAGGAGGAAGAGGAGGAGGAGGAGGAGGAGGAGAAGAAGAAGATGGAAAAGGAGGAGCAGGAGGAGAAAGAGGAGGAGGAGGCGGAGGAGGAAGAGGCGGAAAATGTCAACGAAGGAAGTGAGCCTAGAATATTCAGAAAGGTATCTTGACGACTCTTAAGCGAGCTAGGGACGGAAACGACGAGGAAAAAGCCTGGAAGTACGTGGGAACCATCCCCGACACTCGGAGGAAAATATAGCTGTGAAGTCGGGAAGCTATTAAAAGATATAGACGATCGGCGACGGTGAGACGAAGGTACTTAATGGCACACACAAATTGTGAGGTTAGATTCCGATGGCAAAGGCTTCTTCTTCCGCCATCTCGTTTTTCCTTGATTTTAGCTCTAGCCAATTTTCAGATGACCACAACTCATGAGAGATAATAAAAAACATGTGTTTAAAGCGAATGTTGTCACATCAGACCTGGAGATTATGTCTACAGTATTCCCGCAGACTAACTCATTTTCACATAAATTTCCCTGTTTGAATATTTTATTATTTTGTCTTGGATTCTATTATCACCTTACGTAAATTCATGCCTTAATTCACACAAGACCTAGAGAGAGAGAGAGAGAGAGAGAGAGAGAGAGAGAGAGAGAGAGATGAACTATCCAGTCATTTCATATTACTTTCAATTCTCTTGTAGCAGCTTTATATACTTTAAAATATCGTATTTCTTTGCTAGGCACGTTAGAGATGCCTCGCCTAATTAGGCTCACTCTACGGGTGTAAAATTGTTTGCGCTCTGAATCTACTGTATATGGGTTGTACGCTTCCGCAAGAACATTTTTATTTTTTCGTTTCCTGTTTCTGGGGACATCCGTGGCTAATATGTTGCGTTCCCATTTACATTTACTTACCTTTTGTTTATGGTGTTTTCCGGGTCCATTTACATTTACTCTTGTTTATGGTGTTTTTCCGGCTCCTTTGAAATAAAACGAGACTGGAAGGTGTGTGGATACCGTGTAGTGATTTCTTCTTCTTCTTCTTATTATTATTATTATTATTATTATTATTATTATTATTATTATTATTATTATTATTCAGAAGATGAGGCCTATTCATATGAAACGAGCCCAAAGGAGCCATTGACTTGAAATTATTATTATTATTATTATTATTATTATTATTATTATTATTATTATTATTATTATTATTCAGAAGATGAGGCCTATTCATATGGAACGAGCCCACAGAAGCCATTGACTTCAAATTATTATTATTATTATTATTATTATTATTATTATTATTATTATTATTATTATTATTCAGAAGATGAGGCCTATTCATATGGAACGAGGCCCGCTGGAGACATATTATTATTATTATTATTATTATTATTATTATTATTATTATTATTATTATTATTATTATTCAGAAGATGAGCCCTATTCATACGGAACGAAACAGGAGCCATTGGCAAATTATTATTATTATTATTATTATTATTATTATTATTATTATTATTATTATTATTATTATTATTATTATTATTATTATTATTCAGAAGATGAGTCCTATTCATATGGAACGAGCCCGCTGGAGACATATACTTGAAATTATTATTATTATTATTATTATTATTATTATTATTATTATTATTATTATTATTATTATTATTATTATTCAGAAGATGAGCCCTATTCATATGGAACGAGCCAACAGGAGCCATTGGCTTGAAATTATTATTATTATTATTATTATTATTATTATTATTATTATTATTATTATTATTATTATTATTCAGAAGATGAGTCCTATTCATACGGAACAGCCCGCTGGAGACATATACTTGAAATTATTATTATTATTATTATTATTATTATTATTATTATTATTCAGAAGATGAGCCCTATTCATATGGAACAACCACACAGGAGCCATCGACATGAAATTCAAGCTTCCAAAGAATATGAAGGTGTTCATTAGGAAGAAGTAAGAGGAGGTAAAGGGAAATACAGAAAGAAGAGATCTTGCTTATTGAAAAAAAAAAAAATAAAGAAATAGCAAAAAACGTATGAAAATGCAAGGAGAATAGTGTCTCGCTTATTAAGATAAATTAATAAATAGATGAACGTATGAAAATGCAAGGAGAATGTTGTTAGGGTATATAATGCGTTGCATCTTCGGGTGAACTTTTGAAGTTCCAATTGCACATCCTCAGTAGGGGGACTGTCCCACAGTCCAACGGTGTGAGGAATAAAGGACCTCTGGAACTGAGAAGTTCAACAGCGAGGCGCTTTTACTGCATATTGGTGCTGTTGTTCAACCAATCCGGTTGCTCTCGGCGGAAGAAGGCGATTAGGAAGAGAGGTATTAAGATTTTTTACTTCAAGCATATTTGTGTGGCTGTTGTCATGTCAAACATAGCAGTGAAGAAACGCAGAAGAAAAGAAAGTCAGAAAAGAAAGCCACTCCTTCCCAAAGATCGAAAGTTGCGTTGGGCGAATGCGCGAGGAAGATTATTATTATTATTATTATTATTATTATTATTATTATTATTATTATTATTATTATTATTTTGATAGCACTAAGGTCAATGCAACACTTGAAGGTGTCTGGAAATGCTAGACCGGAGGGAATATAAAATGATGGAGAAGTGGGTTTCTCATGT
>NC_089777.1:10696197-10698697 GCF_040412425.1 Macrobrachium rosenbergii | reverse complement strand
AGGTTGCCGAACAGTATAATAACAATCATTGGTGAAGGGAATTAAAACACAAAGTTTAAAGTTGATATGAACAAAAATTTAACATATCTGACCACATGCCTGTAAGACTGAGTGACATTCTATTCAAGTTTGGGATAATTCCTAGATAGTGACCCGCCTATGGGGGCTTTAATCCGGTATGTACCCACCTTTGCGGTATGTTTAGTGCAATCCCGTTGGGGATTGCCATAAAAACATAAACAAAAGACTGTAAATATAAAGATAATGACCCCAAAGAATTATTAGTCCTAGATAACGACCCCCCGAACCTTGCTGGGGGTCACTATCTAGGAAAGATGCCAAGTTTGATAAGCCAGAGGGTGACGCTCTCTTGAAATCTAGACGCAGTGGACCTCTGTGTAGTGTGTGTGGCGTTTCTGTGACTTGGTCTGACCTGAGACTACTTCAGTCTCCATTAAAGGAGATGCCCTACTATGAAGAGAACTGAATTAGGCCGTAGTGGCGTGGAAGTTACATATTCAGGGCTTAAAGAGAAAAGGTTGAATAAGCTCGTTGAAATCTTATGTCAGGATTCCAGTACTAATTTTTTTTTTTAAGGTATTGAAGGATATCACCATTCAGTGTTGTTGTGTGTTGCCCTTTGCGTGGTGGTATAGTGGAGTTTAATGTTCCTTCCCAAAGGTGTGTAGAAGCTACAGGGTAATTGTAGATATTATTTTTTTTCATGTGTTTATCATCTATTTATGCGATTTCTTTTCTATCGCTTATTTCTGTATGCGAAGATAAACGTATATAATCAACACAGAGACACAGACATATATATATATATATATATATATATATATATATATATATATATATATATATATATATATATATATATATATATATACACGCATAGGCCTATATATACATACATATATTATATATATATATATATATATATATATATATATTAATGTATATATATATATATACATATATTATATATATACAGTATATATATATATATATATATATATATATATATATATATATATATATATATATATATATATATGTATATAGAGATAGATAGAGATATAGAGAGATATATATAAATTTATATAAACAGGACGACTGATTGTAATTTATATCATTATAACAGTGTCATACCTTAAAAGCTACATCGTTTTTTCATTTGTTTCGTAGGCAGCTCTTACTCATTCCTGATAGACTATTTTAATGCATTATTCGGTCTTGTACCCTATTAGTACTGTGGTTTTCAGTGCATTAGAGGTCGGTAGCGCATGATTTATTTAAGGGAGGTCGACAGAATTATGCATTTCTGAATACTTCATGAAATACTACTATTTGATTTTAGCTCCTTTTGAATTAGTTAAATTCATTACTTTGTCTTGTACGCGTTCAGTACTGTATATGGATTTCAGTATACTGGAGACCGGCGGGTACGTAGTTATTTTATCTTGACTCTGTACAAAATTTCTTCAGTCAAGATTATTAAGTTTTGATTAAACCATAAACTAGTGGTACATGGTTTAAGTATCTGTTTTATATGGCTTTTGATTGAGTTGAATTGGATGTCATTTATTTAATATATTGTAATATATATATATATATATATATATATATATATATATATATATATATATATATATATATATTTATATATATATATATATATATATATATATATATATATATATATATATATATATATATATATATATATATACAGGGTAAGTCAAAAGTTCCAGGAAAAATTCAATATTTAAGAAATTCAAACATAATTTTTCTACATATCTACCATCTAACTCTATACACTTTTCAAGGCGCTGTTTCCACCTCTGCAACCCTTCTTTGTAGAAATTTGGGGCCTTTCTATTAAACCATGTTGAAACTGCATGTTTAGCAGCATCCAAAGATTCAAACCGGACTCCTCTTAAGTGATCCTTGAGTTTTGGGAACAGGAAAAATCTGAAGGAGCAAGATCAGGACTATAAGGAGGATGTGGAAGAGTTTCCCACCTAAATTTCCGTAGGACTTCTCTTGCAACCCTTGATGAATGTGCTGGAGCGTTATCATGATGGAACAAAATTCTGCGGTGCAACTTTCCTCGACGTTTTTTAGCCAATGCAGTCTTCAGTTTTTGCAAAACACCTTTGTAGTAGTTCCCGGTGATTGTTTTTTGTCCTTCAAGGAAATCAATCAAAATCACTCCTTTGGAGTCCCAAAACACTGTTGCCATAACCTTCTGGGCAGATCTCGCCACTTTGAACTTCACTGGTGCAGCTGAACCTCTTGGTAACCATTGCTTTGATTGAATTTTACTTTCTGGGTCATATTGATGGATCCAAGTTTCATCTCCAGTAACAATCCGGTCAAAAAACTCTGATTCATTTGATTCAATCTTCGTTAAAACTGCAAGAGAAAGTTCAGCTCTTTGATGCAGTTGGTCTTCGCGCAACGCTTTTGGGACCCAATGTGCTGAAAGTTTACT
>NC_089777.1:10611197-10691197 GCF_040412425.1 Macrobrachium rosenbergii | reverse complement strand
TTAGTGGGAAGTTTTCTTATACCACTTGTCTTTATTCCGCATATTCACTGTTTTTCTTTTATTTTTGTTATCTGGGAATCTTGAGATACAGAACTTGATTATGACTCCATTTCAACATCTTTAATATTTCTGCAATTCTGTGGACATTGGTCAACCACTTATGACCACGGGGGAAGGGGTGGGACGGTTTGCTTCCTTCTGCTGACAGCTTTGGATATCTCTTCCTGCTTTTATTTTCCAGACTCTTACAAAGCTTTTATCATCTGGTGAAGTCTCAGTCTCCTTCCTTCCTTTGCCTTGTTTTTGATTTCGTCCGGCATAGGTTAGAAAAGGATATTACATTGTTCGTTCCATTGGGCTGCGCTTTTAAAAAGAAAAAAAAATGTGTATTCATTTCCGCTTGTCTGGAACAGTTAGACTGATGCTTTGCGCCAACATTCATACTTACTTTCTCTCTCTCTCTCTCTCTCTCTCTCTCTCTCTCTCTCTCTCTCTCTCTCTCTCTCTCTCTATTATGAGATAATTTTGCTGTAAGTGGTATGAAAGTCGTACTCTCTCTCTCTCTCTCTCTCTCTCTCTCTCTCTCTCTCTCTCTCTCTCTCTCTCTCTCTCTATTATGAGATCATTTTGTTGTAAGTGGTATGAAAGCCGTACTCTCTCTCTCTCTCTCTCTCTCTATTATGAGATCATTTTGTAAGTGGTATGAAAGCCGTACTCTCTCTCTCTCTCTCTCTCTCTGTCTCTCTCTCTCTCTCTCTCTCTATTATGAGATCATTTTGTGTAAGTGGTATGAAAGTCATTACTCTCTCTCTCTCTCTCTCTCTCTCTCTCTCTCTCTCTCTCTCTCTCTCTCTCTCTTATGAGATCATTTTGTGGTAAGTGGTATGAAAGTCGTATAATTTCGCTGACTGCAGTCGTTGTGAATAAGATCCAATAGATTTTTTTATACATACTCAGTAGTTTTCGGATTGTCTTTAGTTCCTTCTTGAACGGGTTCTTTGAGTAAGTTTTGTACTTAATAGGTTTAAGAGTGTAAAAATATCTAAATAAAACAAATAGGAGGCTGTTCCCGGAAAATTTCCCAGTACAATCAAATTTGAATTTCGCTGGTAGTCAACATCCTACTGTAATTCAAAGATTTTCACCCTACATGCGCCGTGGAAGTAAATGATTCCGCTTAACTACTTCCAAGATAATCCCAGACACATTGCTACCAAGATAAACCCAGAGAAATTCCTTCGTGCTTTCCGGAGCTGAAAGGACTTGAGAGGAGAGAGGTATGGAGCCGAGATGGGAAACCGAAGGGGGCGAGGGAGTGTTTTGGGTTTGGTCTGAATGCTTGGAATGCTCATCTGAAGTCTCTCTGTCTCTCTCTCTCTCTCTCTCTCTCTCTCTCTCTCTCTCTGCTGTGAGATAGTTTTGCTGTAAGTGGTATGAAAGTCATTTTCTCTCTCTCTCTCTCTCTCTCTCTCTCTCTCTCTCTCTCTCTCTCTCTCTCTCTCTCTCTCTCTCTGCTGTGAGATAATTTTGCTGTAAGTGGTATGAAAATCTCTCCCTCTCTCTCTCTCTCTCTCTCTCTATCTCTACTGTGAGATAATTTTGCTGTAAGTGGTGTGAAAGTCTTACTCTCTCTCTCTCTCTCTCTCTCTCTCTCTCTCTCTCTCTCTCTCTCTCTCTCTCTCCTTCCGAGGCCCATGGTTAGGAATAGAGGCGGGGGGAATGTCTGGAAGGAATCATACCGTCTCGGTGCTTTGAGTAATATTATGCATACCTGTCGTTCCACCGGTACGGGAAAGGAATGATGCTGCTGTCTGGGAAGTTGACGACGGGGCTCTTCGCCCCCGGGGAATTTCTTCTTGCCATGTGCAATTCGGGACTGGATCCCCTTGAAGGGGAGGGAAGAGCAACCTGCTGGCGGAGGGGGTGGGTGGGAGATATTTGGCTGGGGTCCTAACGGGTGTTCATTTAAATCAAGTTGGAATTCTCTTCAAGAAATTCCACTCCCAGGTTTTGTATTCAGAGGGAAGATGCATTGTCGCTAGATCGTTTGGACAGCTTGCTATACTTCATGAAGTTGTTGTTATTATTAATTATTATTATTATTATTATTATTATTATTATTATTATTATTATTATTAGTAACCCTTCATTTAAGCATATTTTATTGAATTCGACTGCTGCTTCAAAGCCATTGAGTTTAAAATACTCTTTTTCTATCGGAAGAATAGAAAAAAAGTATTTTAAACTGAATGGCATTGTACCACCAATCAAATTCAATAAAATATATTATTATTATTATTATTATTATTATTATTATATTATTATTATTATTATTATTATTATTAATTAGTTCAACAAATTGTGATCTGCATCAATACAGAAAAATTTTTTTAGGGAAAACGGTTATAATGGTTTTTTTTTTTTTTTAGTGACTTGATTTGATTTTCGAATTGATTTGTCAGTACTTTGGTTGTCTGTAGTCCTAGTAAATCGTTTTCTGATTTAGCCCAATATTTCAGTTCTTTCTGTTTTTGTTTGATATTTAACGGGCCTTATAACAAAGCGGGCTCTTGGTCATAGATGAAAATGTAACTTGTGTAAGAAAAGACGTGAGTGATTAGAATGGAATTGAATATCTGACAGGTGGGGTTCAAATATTTGGGTTGAAGAATGCAACTGTATATTGGAGTGAAAAGAAAAATTCCTCAAATGTAAATTGTAAGAAAAGACTTGTGAATAGATCCGAACTGAATATCTGACATGTGGGGTTCAAATATTTGGGTTGTGAATGTAACCACATATTTGAGTGAAAACAAAAAATCCTCAAATATCTTTTATATAGGCTACTGGGTTAACAATATAACATATAGCTTTAGCGAAATCAAGGTAAAGGAATAAACGAGGTTGACATGTCTCGAACAGTTTTATAAGAGAGGTCAAGAAAAGAAACCTCTCGAAGGAAAAAAAATAAAAGAAAGCTTTCCATGACCAATAGTCTGAAGAATTCACAATGAGTTTGAGCTCATGCCAAAGTGTCAAGTAAAGGCTGAACCTTTCCAATTTCCCTGTCATTTTCTAACTTCTTTTTCTTCTCATTCTTCATATTGATTGAAATTGGTAGATGTGCTTTATAAAATGTTACTTTTTCTTGTTAGTTAATGTTGGGCTGTTGTTGGTTGGTAGTCAGGTGTGCTTGAGACTTGAATTCTTCTGTATTTAAAGCTCCCACGTTGTTTGTTTGTTTTAACATCATTTTGATAGAACCGCACATGATATAGTTCATTTAGTGACTTTCGCTCTTAATAATATATAATTGAATATCTGTTTCCAACGCAGACGGCAGTGAGAGTAGAGTTATATTTCGCATTGATTGATGTCGTATTTTACCTTTCTGTAATTGTTGTGAATAAGTGCGAATTAAGTTAAAAATATCATTATCATACTTTTAAGTGATTTTTAGTTTTCTGCAAAGGAAAATGTTGTGCCGGCTTTGTCTGTCCGTCCGCATTTTTTCTGTCCGCCGTCAGATCTGAAAAACTACTGAGGCTAGAGGGCTGCAAATTGGTATGTTGATTATATACACCCCCAAACATCAAACATACCAAATTGCGTCCTTCTAGCCTCAGTAGTTTTTATTTTATTTAAGGTTAAATTCAGCCATGATCATGCTTCTGGCAACGACGTAGGATAGGCCACCACCGGGCCATGGTTAAAGTTTCATGGGCCGCGGCTCATACAGCACTACACCGAGACCACCGAAAGACAGATCTGTTTTCGGTGGCCTTTATCATACGACGTAGCGGCTGCACAGAAAACTCGATTTCGCCGAAGAAACTGCGGCGCATTTCGTACTTGTTTTCAGTAGGGGATGCTGGTTCCGGAATACAAATTTAGAACTTTTTGGTGGACTTTTTCTTGTGTATCTGCTCTGTCTTGAGCATTTCGTTTTCCGGTGCAGGAAGTTGAAGAATTTAGTGTTGACACTGATGTGCCACTTTCAGTCTCGTGCGGGACCTTCAGACAATTTATGTGAAAACGTATTCGGTTTGTTTGCCCACGCAGGAGGTTAGTGCCGTCAGTGCACCTCATGCGGCGCACTCTAGGCATTACTTCAGGTCCTTTGCAGCGTGCCTTCCTTAGGCCCCTAGTTGCATGCAACCCCTTTCGTTCCTTTTACTGTACCTCCTTTCATTTTCTCTTTTCCACCTTACTTTCCACCCTCTCCTAATGACTGATTCATAGTGCAACTGCTTTGAGGTTTTCCTCCTGTTACACCTTTCAAACTTTCACTGCCAATGTCCGTTTCAGCGCTGAATGACCTCATCGGTCCCAGTGCTTGGCCTTTGGCCTAAATTCCATATTCAGTTCAGTTCAGTTCAATTCAGTCTGTACTTTGATAGTACTATGGTGTTGCTAAGTTTGTACCTGCAGGGATTTTCAGGTGTGACATGTTATTTATAGTATGGTTCCAATTCTTTAATGTAAGGGATACTTCGTCAAAAGCTATTTTGTTCTAGTAGTAATCTCAGCAAGTGACGATCGAGTCTCGACCAGGCAACAAATTTCTGAGATTTATGCTAATATTGCACCACCCCGGCCTTTTTTTTTTCCCCATGCCCCTAGGTTAGGTTAGATTAGGCTAGGTCGAGTTAGAGAGATTATTTTCAAGAAAATTCTGTGGTTAGTTTTTAAGATATGGCGTCCAGCTTTTTTCAGGGAAAGGTCCCGGTACTCGGTTACAGCTCGGGGAAATGGGCCCGGGCGTCAGCAGATCTTTGTTTATCTTCATTTAGTTCTAGGCTTGTATTGACAAGCGTTTCCAAAGTGTGAAGAATTGGAGAAGTTAAGAGGACATTGTGGCTCATAAATACTATACGTATCTGGTAAAAAGTGACCAGTATATTCAACATCTACGTTTCAACATCTTCAGGATGTTGAAACAAAAACAGGAGTAGGATTAACGAGACCTCTCATTGCGTAGGTTTATTAAGTATCTTGGCTGCTGAAATCAGGAAACTCGGGTTTTTATCTTTATCGTAAATGAAACAAGTAAAAAATGCGTCGAAGTGTCTTCGCCGCATTTGAGTTTCCTGTACATCGTATAGTCAAGGCCACCGAAAATAGAGCTAACTTTCGGTGGCCCATGAATCTTAAACCACGACCCGGTGGTGGTCTGGCATATATCGTTGCCAGATGCACGATTATAGCTAACTTTAATCTTAAACAAAGCAAAAACTACTAGGGCTAGAGGGCTGCAATTTGGTATGTTTGATGACTGGAGGGTGGATGATTAACATACCACTTTGCAGCCCTCTAGCCTCAGTAGTTTTTAAGATCTGAGGGCGGACAGATAAAGTGCAGACGGACAGACAAAGCCGGCGCGATAGTTTTCTATAACTGATGCATTTTACAGACTGTTAATCATATTGTTGATTTTTTAAAATTTTCGGTTTATTGCTTTTTCATGCTGATGCACAAAATCAATTTGTTTTAATACGTTCTTTTCCGTATTGTAACATCACGCTTCCCTAAGCGACATTTTGATACGCCTTTATACACATCCATATATCTATGTTGTCGAATGTAAGAGCAAGTTCACATGCCAGCCACACATTATGATGTCGGTTCCAGAGGGTAAACAAGACAGCAGTCACCTCTACATTCACCCCTGTACTTTAGAAAAAAAAAATCCATATATTAGCCGCTTTTGAACTCCCCTTCAGACATTGTGCAATTAACCTTTTACCCGGCGCTCTCTCTCCCACTTCCTGCACATTAAGTACTTTCCTTTCTAGTGCCTCTTTCACTCTATCTGTCCTTCCATTTTCCCTTTCGACTTTTTAGTTTTCTGTAAAAGGGAACTGTTGCGGTGGCTATTTGTCTGTCCGTCCGCGCTTTTTCTTCCCGCCCTCAGATCTTCAAAACTATTGAGGCTAGAGGGCTGCAAATTGGTGTGTTGATCATCCACCCTCCAATCATCAAGCATACCAAATTGCAACCCTCTAGCCTCAGTAGTTTTTATTTTATTGAAGGTTAAAGTTAGCCATGATCGTGCATCTGGCACCGCTATAGGTGCCAAGAAGACAGGCCACCACCGGGCCGTGGGTGGGAGTTTGATGGGCCGCGGCTGAGAGTTTCATGGGCCGTGGCTGGGAGTTTCATACAGTATTATGCGCTGTAAAGAAAACTCGATTTTACTCGGTATAAAAAATTTCGAATTTTTTTGACATGTCTTAGTAGTGTCTCTTTGATACCCCCAATCAACATTTGAAACATTTTCAAACTTGGTAGGTCTGCAGTTTCCCTTTGCTGCTCCGAATCAACATTTCAAACAGTTTCAAACTTTGGGTCAGTCTCTGAAGTTTCTTTTCGTTACCTTTAATCAGTCTAATATCTTCTGCAAGCATCAGGCCACTCCACACTCAATTCCCAGCGCTTTCTTTTTCCCCACAGCCATGTACTTTCGTCTCTAATCTTTCTCACAGCCATGTACTTTCATCTCTAATCTTTCTCACAGTCATGTACTTTCGTCTCTAATCTTTCTCACAGTCATGTACTTTCGTCTCTAATCTTTCTCACAGTCATGTACTTTCGTCTCTAATCTTTCTCACAGTCATGTACTTTCATCTCTAATCTTTCTCACAGCCATGTACTTTCATCTCTAATCTTTCTCACAGCCATGTACTTTCATCTCTAATCTTTCTCACAGTCATGTACTTTCATCTCTAATCTTTCTCACAGTCATGTACTTTCATCTCTAATCTTTCTCACAGCCATGTACTTTCATCTCTAATCTTTCTCACAGTCATGTACTTTCGTCTCTAATCTTTCTCACAGTCATGTACTTTCATCTCTAATCTTTCTCACAGTCATGTACTTTCATCTCTAATCTTTCTCACAGCCATGTACTTTCATCTTTAATCTTTCTCACAGTCATGTACTTTCGTCTCTAATCTTTCTCACAGTCATGTACTTTCATCTCTAATCTTTCTCACAGTCATGTACTTTCATCTCTAATCTTTCTCACAGTCATGTACTTTCGTCTCTAATCTTTCTCACAGTCATGTACTTTCGTCTCTAATCTTTCTCAATCTTTCGTCTCTAATCTTTCTCACAGCCATGTACTTTCGTCTCTAATCTTTCTCACAGCCATGTGCTTTCATCTCTAATCTTTCTCACAGCCACGTACTTTCATCTCTAATCTCATTTCTGACTTCGTACATCAATTCTCTCATAATGATTTTAAATATCGACACCCCACCCTTGTCTCAGCCCCAGTTTTACTCCAAACCAGTCACGCTCCCGTCTGTATGATCTGAGACACGCACAGAGATTTGTCATGAAACCCGTTATTTGCTTTCAATAAATCAGAATTGGAATATGGAATTTAGACCACAGACTAAGCGGTGGTACTTATGAGGTCATTCAGCGCTGAAAGGGAAATTGGGAGTAAAGGAGGTTTGCAAGGTGTAACAGGAGGAAAACCTCAAAGCAGTTGCACTATGGAACAACTGTTAGGAAAGGGTGGAAAGTAAGACGGAAGAAAGAGAACGTGAACGGAGGTAGAGTAAAAGGAATGAAAGGGGTTGCAGCTAGGGCTAACGGGATGCTGCAAAGAACCTTAAATAATGCCTACAGTGCACCGCGTGAGGTGCACTGACGGCACTGCCTCCCTGCGGGAGCTTTCAATAAAATATCTGTTACACCTTGTGTCCTCAGTGTCTGCTACATGGCATCTCTTGTCAATTCTTCCTTATGCTTTTCTAGGTTCTTCTGTGTCACATGCAGCTTTCTCTCTCTACTTTCGAAGTTATCACGCAACTTTTTCATTGTAAATCCTTGGCCAAATTTTCTCGTTCTTGTGTGAACTTACATTGGTGTTTCCCTGCCAGTCCTTTTGTCATGTCTGTAACTTTCCCTCAGAATCCTAAGATACGCCTCTCCGGGTACACTAAATGGTGCTATGTCCCCACAATTCTCAGCCACCTTTTAGTTTTCTGAAAAGAAAACTATTATGCTGGCGTTGTCTGGCCGTCCGCACTTTTTTCTGTCCGCACTTTTTCTGTCCGCCCTCAGGTCTTAAAAACTACTGAGGCTAGAGGGCTGAAAATTGGTATGTTGATCATCCACCCTCCAATCGTCAAACAAACCAAATTGCAGCCCTCTACCTTCAGTAGGTTTTTATTTGGTTAAAGGTTAAATTTAGCCATAATCGCTCGTCTGGCAACGATATAGGCCAGGCCACCACCAGACCATGGTTAAAGTTTCATGGGCCGCGGCTCATACACCCTTATACCTAGACCACCGAAAGATAGATCTATATTCGGTGGCCTCAAGTGTACGATGTACAGAAAAATCTATGCATTTTTTACTTGTTTCATTCTCTCTCTCTCTCTCTCTCTCTCTCTCTCTCTCTCTGTGTGTGTGTGTGTCATATCGATACAACGGTGATAACGGTTCCTCTTCAAGAAAGGAATGAAAGATGGAAGTGAATACTTGTATTTCATTCAGTACCTTATTTTATACTTTTTCCATAATTATCTCTCTCTCTCTCTCTCTCTCTCTCTCTCTCTCTCTCTCTCTCTCTGTGTGTGTGTGTGTGTGTGGCATATCGATACAACTTTGATAACGGTTCCTCTTCAAGAAAGGAAGGAAGGATGGAAGTGAAAACTTGTATTTCATTCAGTACCTTATTTTATACTTTTTTCATAATTATCTCTCTCTCTCTCTCTCTCTCTCTCTCTCTCTCTCTCTCTCTCTCTGTGTGTGTGTCTGATAAACTTTGATAACGGTTTCTCTTCAAGAAAGGAAGGAAGGATGGAAGTGAAAACTCTTCAGTACCTTATTTTATACTTTTTCATAATTATATCTCTCTCTCTCTCTCTCTCTCTCTCTCTCTCTCTCTCTCTCTCTCTCTCTCTCTCACTCTCTCTCTCTCTCTCTCTCTCTCTCTGTGTGTGTGTGTCATATCGATACAACGGTGATAACAGTTCCTCTTCAAGAAAGGAAGGAAGGATGGAAGTGAAAACTTGTATTTCATTCAGTACCTTATTTTATACTTTTTTTTCTACTTCTCTCTCTCTCTCTCTCTCTCTCTCTCTCTCTCTCTCTCTCTCTCTCTGTATGTGTGTGTGTGCCATATCGATACAACTTTGATAACGGTTCCTCTTCAAGAAAGGAATGAAGGTGAAAACCTGAACTATATTTAGTAGTGTGTCTGAGGCAAGATCCGTGGGTACTCGCATGGCTTCTCGGGTCAGAGTTTTGCTTCGTCTGGCGGCGAACTAAAGTTGCCTTGCCCTGACCACCGGCAGTGTGGAAGAGCCTCGGCCGGTCGTTCCTGCTTCTTGCACCTGGCTTCGTTAAATTTTCCGGATTTGCAAAAGGCGCCCGCTGTGGAATGCTCTCTTTGTGGCGCGAGCTTTGTAGAATGTAATGAAAGGGCCATTATCTAGCTTTTCTCTGACCCTGCTTCCGTGTGTGAAGATTGGTTGAAAGTCAAGTAGGTTTTGGGTCGTCTTTGGAGATTTTAGTTTTCTGTTAAAGGAAACTATCGTGCCGGCTTTGTCTGTCCGTCCGCACTTCTGTCCGCCGTCAGATCTTCAAAACTACCGAGGCTAGAGGGCTGCAAATTGGTATGGTGATCATCCACCCTCCAGTCATCAAACTTAGCAAATTGCTAAGGCCACGACCGGATCGTGGCTGAGTTTCATGGGCCATGGCTTAGTTTCATGTTCACAGAGGAACAGATGATTTTGGTGAATTTTCCCGTCGGGTTAATGAAGTTCATGCGCACTTTTACTCAAGGAAATTTAGATTTTTTTTTGCCTGCATATCATTACTTGTTCATTGAAGAACCAGATGTATTTTGGGTGAAAATTCGCGCATTATTACTGACGCGCATGCGCATTTTTACCCAAGGAAATCTATTGTCCCGTAAATGAAGTTGAAGAGTAGAAAATCATTCAGTAGCCACCATCTCATTCATCTCGTATCGCCTACACAGAGTAAAAGAGAAACTGCTCGTAAAAAATTACACATTGGTTATGAATTTAAATCACGCTGCTTTGAAGAATGTGTTTTGCACTTTTTTTTTCTGAATGTTGATTGTCTTTGTTTTAGGGCTTTTTATAAGCTCGCCATAGACAATCACTTACCATAGATTTTTCACAGCGAAACATTTTATAAACTTTATTGTAGTGTCGAGTTCTCGCTCCCTGTACTTGGTCTGAATCACCCTTATCCCAATTCAATATATATATATATATATATATATATATATATATATATATATATATATATATATATATATATATATATGTATGTATGTTTACAGTATATATGTATTATAAATATATATATATATATATATAAAATTATATATATATATATATATATATATATATATATATATATATATATATATATATATTATATATATTATATATATGTATGTATGTTTGTTTATATATGTATATATATATCTATATATATAATAATGTTATTTATTTGTATTTTATTTATTTATATGACTGTTTTTTATTATTTTATCCAGTAGCTAAATAAGAAAAAATAATCTTGAGGTTTGAAAAGGACATTACGTATTCAGTTGTTGTCAAGAATTTTATGAAACTCATTGAAGAAGCAGCACGATTCTTCAGTTATTGTAGTTTCTTTCCGTTTGTTTGGGCGGGATCTTTCTCATTGTTTGCTACAGTAGAATAGTGTTTTGATATGTTTTAAAGTTTATGAATAATTTTATATGATAATTTACGTCCTTCACAAATGATGTTTCTTCATCGTGGTTCTAGTATGTTGAGTCTGTCCTGTATACAAAATAGAAGTTCGTTATCCCCTTTCTATAAGAAAAATTTATAGCAATGTTTCCTGAAGTAACTACATTCATTCTGTCTTTTCCGGATCGAATGATAAAATGACAAATGAGTTTTAAAGATTAAGATGATGACGCAGGCTTGGTGTTCAAATTAGCCTGATCAAATTAAAACTTAAAATATATTCAATATTGTTCCCGTATGCATTGGTTCAAAAGGTCACGTGGCTCTCCGCAACAGACTGTGAACAAACTTCAAACTCGTTAAACTTTGACGCTGAAGTATTTGCCCATCAACTGGACGCTGAGCTTAAATTAGCCATGATGGCTTGTAGATAATGTTCATGTTCTTTTCTTTCGCCGCATTATTCCTGCGTGCTTTAATCTCTCCTCGGAAAGGGCAAAAATTAGATTTGCACTGGGACGTTTCTTATTTTTTTTTCCTTTCTGGAACATTAAATTTATTCTTGCAAATGTGCGATCATTTTGTTTTTTCCTGTTTCCAAGATGTCTTCATTAGCTATAACAAAGCACCTGGAGTGTCAGTCGTTTTAGTGAAATACTTGTTTTATGAATGAACCATATGGATGGACCGTATTCCTTGGTGTGCAGAGTAAGCGTTGTTTTTGCTTGTGCGCGCTTGCTCGCTCTCCTGAGCCTTGCTATACCAGTATTGTTGCTTCCTTAAGTTCTTTATCATGAATACTTTAGATTCAACACTATTTCTCCAAGTGTTTATTTGCACTCCGCGACAGTTTACTATTGCGTCATAATATCGTATATTTTATATTCCTTTGACAGGTCATTATTTTGGCTACTGGTAGGCAATGTAGTCCGTATACACTTTCATCTGGAGTCTGTTTTAGTTTCTGTAAAGGAAACTATTGTCTGTCTGTCCGTCCTCATTTTTTCTGTCCGCACTCAGATCGTAAAAACTACTGAGGCTAGAGGGCTGCAAATTGGTATGTTGATCATCCACCCCCAGTCATCAAACGTACCAAATTGCAGCCCTCTAGCCTCAGCAGTTTTTATTTTATTTAAGGTTAAAGTTAGCCATGATCGTGCGTCTGGCAACGCCAAGGGACAGGCCACCACCGCGTTGTGGCTGAAAGTTTCATGGGTCGCGGCTCATACAGCATTATACTCGTACATTGTACAGAGAACTCGATTGCGTCGTGTTATTAAGAATAAAGTCCACACTATATCCTTATTATGTTCAACATAGTCATTCCAAATTATATGTTTACCTGAACATCAATATTTTTTGAAGTATAATATATTTACAGCATTTGCCTTGCTAGCTCGCATGGTAATGTAATGACGTTTTTGCGATATATTTTGTAAACAAAACATCTTTCCGAGTAAGTCATTCGCTGCTGTGTTTATCAGTAGGTAATGTTTACCTGAAACAGTAGAGTTTCCCAATCCCATCCAATAATTTCCCTCGGCCATATCCAATATTTTTCCCTTATCCTATCCAATATTTTTCCCTTATCCTATCCAGTGTTTTTCCCCTTATCCTCCCCAATATTTTTCCCTTATCCTATCCCATATTTTTCACGTATCCTCTCCGATGTGTTCCCCTTATCCTCTCCGATGTTTTCCCCTTATCCTATCCAATATTATTCCCTTATCCTATCAAATATTTTTCCCTTATCCTATCCAATATTTTTCCCCTTATCCTCTACAATATTTTTCCCTTATCCTATCCTATATTTTTCACGTATCCTATCCGATGTTTTCCCCTTATCCTATCCAATATTTTTCCCTTATCCTCTCCAATATTTTTCCCTTATCTTGTCCAATATTTTCCCCTTATCCTATCCAATATTTTTCCATTATCCTATCCAATATTTTTCCCTTGTCCTATTCAATATTTTTCCCTTATCCTATCCAGTATTTTCCCTTATCCAGTATTTTTTTCCTTATCCTATCCATTATTTTCCCCTTATCCTATCAACTATTTTCAGTTATCATATCCAATGTTTTTCCCTTATCCTATGCAATAAGTTCCCTTATCCTATCCAATATTTTCCCTTATCCTATCCAATATTTTTCCCTTATCCTAACCAGTATTTTTCCCTTATCCTATCCAGTAATTTCCCTTATCCTAGCCAATATTTTTCCCATATCCAGTATTTTTTCCTTATCCTATCCAATATTTTTCCAGTATCCTATCCAATATTTTTCCCTTATCCTATCCAATAACTTTCCTCATCATATCAACTATTTTTCCTTATCCTATCCAATATTTTTCCCTTATCCTATCCAATATATTCCGCTTATCCTATCCAATATTTTTCCCTTACCCTATCCCATATTTTTTCCCTTATCCTATCCCATATTTTTCACTTATCCTATCCAATATATTCCGCTTATCCTATCCAATATTTTTCCCTTATCCTATCCAATATTTTTTCCCTTATCCTATCCCATATTTTTCACTTATCCTATCCAATATTTTTCCCTTATCCTATCCAATATTTTCCCCTTATCCTATCCAATATTTTCCCCTTATCCTATCCAATAACTTCCTCTTATCCTACCCAATATTTTTCCCTTATCCAATCCAGTAAGTTCCCTCGACCCTATCCAATAGTTTCCCTTAATCCAATCCAATATTTTTCCCTTATCCAGTATTTTTTCCCGAGGGGAATTATGTCTTCTGGTAACAATTTCCCTCCATTTGTTGGAATGAAAAGCGTCGTGGCCCTTTCTACTGTCTTCAGCTGGAAGCTTTCCAAGGGGAGCCGGCCCGCGGCTGAGGGCCATAAATCGCCTTAGGGTCGTCTTTTATTGCCATGTTGCGTAACCTTCCGTATTTCGCCCGATAGCGCCTCCTCTCTAATGACTTTATGGTGGTTCAGCCGAGTAATGCCTGGGAGGAGCACTACCTTGGAAAAAGTGACCGCTGTTGTTCTTTTTTTTATATGTATATGTGTATATGTAGTTATGTATGTATGTATACATATATATATGTATATGTGTATATATATATTATATATATAATGCGTGTGTATATGTATTATGTATGTATGTATATATGTGTGTTCTTGAATTACAAATATCATATATGTTATTTCGTTGTATCATCGTATGTAATTTGTATTTTTTTATATCTTTTTCATAGCCTTAGCTTATAGTAGGTTTTTTGTATGCGGTTTATAGTAAACTTTTTACATAAATATCCGTAACCGAAATATTTTTCACTATGCATTCTCGTAATTTTTGTTCTCGGTGTTTGAAAATATACGTTTATATATATATATTATATATATATATATATATATATATATATATATATATATATATATATATATATACTATTTATATATATAATACTATGGAATATAAACGTTTTAATTTTACTTAAAGCTTTTACTGAAGAAAGGAACAGATGGTGCCTAAACACAAAGGAAATATAAAATAACGAAAAGTACACAACGAACGGCATTTAAAATCCAAACAGGAAACAGGACAAAAGTTATAAATAAATGGATAATGGCTGACCCACAGAAAAAGACAATTTTAGAGTCACATTATCCAGCCAATTTATATATGAAAAAATATAAGAAAAATCTGGAGCCTTCACGGCTCATGAGCTGCTTCGGTGTGAGAATTTCCCGAAATATTTCCGAAGTTCACGATGGTGAAAGTCATCAGAGGTGTGGTGTATGTTTGGGACCTTCAGCATACCCAGGGACCAGTATTTTGAGGGACCAGTATACCCAGGGACCCCTTTTAAAGTCATTCAAATGATTCAGAGTTTATATCTTTCAGATGATTCATAGTACATTATATACACACACACATATACATATACATATACATATACATGTATACTTACATACATAGAATTACAGGACCTCATTTAAGCAACCAACGAGGGTTTTATTTACATATATACATGTGTGTTTGTGTATGTATATACATATATAAATATACATATATTAACTTATTTACACAATTCTTCTGTGCATTAGAATTACTAACAGGACCTCATTTTAGTACTATATATATGCCGCTAGATATTTACACACACACACTCAATATGTATATGTACATATATATATATATATATATATATATATATATATATATATATATATATATATATATATATATATATATATATATATATATATATATATGTATATATATATATATATATTGTGTGTGTGTGTGTGTAAATATCTAGCGGCATGTGTTGATTTCTATGGTAAAAGCCTTAAAATATTTATGTTTAATAGAGAGAGAGAGAGAGAGAGAGAGGGGGGGAGAGAGAGAGAGGGGGGGTGGGGAGACTGAGTGACTTGCCAAAGGCCATGTCCCCCGACCAAACACTCGCTGAGAGGAGGCGAAAATACCCTTGAAATCTTCAGGGAGCGCCGCGTCTCAAACCTGGGGACATGTGCACCTGACACTTGGCTCCGGTCCAGATCTCTGAGAACGAGAGTGAGGAAGGACCTAGATCTGTGGAGGGCGCGCCTCCGGTTCCCTCGAGCAGTAGGGTCGCGCCTCTTGAAGAGATCATGTCTGTCGTGCATAGAGGAGGACCACGATAAATGGAGGAAGCCCTTTCTTCTCTCTGGCGCGCTGCGTTTCGCCTTTTTCTTTATTTAATCCTCCGTGCGAGACTCGTAGGTATATATGATTATATATTCCCGCTTTGGGATTTTTTTCAATCTTTCAGCTCGCCGTCGACGCGCTAGTGCTTCTATTCGGTAGAGCTTGAATTTGCTTGCATGAATCCTTGAGGCTTTTTATAGGAGATTTCTCCATCAAATGAACCTAACGGTTGAAGCTTTGTGGGAGAAATGGAATGAGCATCTTGCCGAGCGACTTGAAGGGCTGCCAGTAAGGGACTCGTTTCGGGGCCATCTTCAGCGGAAATGAGTCAAAGGATTTGGTATTCTACCGGCAGTTATGTTGCCCTAAAAAGGAAAATTGCAGTATCTGCAAAATCTTCGAAATTGAAGTATGCCAACTATTGGGCTCGTGAAACACAAAATACACAAGTTACTGCAGTTTCAGAATGATTCTTCAGTGCTTTATTTAGAGAGTCCCATTTGCGGTATCTGAAAAATCATTAGTAAGGCAAGGGAAAACTGCAGTATCTGCAAAATTTTCGAAATTGAGATATGCCAACTATTGGGCTTGTGAAACACGAAATACACAAGTGCAGTTTCAAAATGATTCTTCAATGCTTTCCACGAGTATTTAGGAGGTCCCATTTGCAGCATCTGCGAAATCAGTAGTAAGGCAAGGAAAAACTGCAGTATCTGCAAAATTTTCGAAATTGAGGTATGCCAAATATTGGGCTCGTGAAACACTAATACACAAGTTACTGCAGTTTCAAAATGATTCTTCAATGCTTTAATTAGGGGGGCCCATTTGCAGTATCTGCAGAATCATTAGTAAGACATGGGAGTATCTACCATTTTTCTCAGTTTTGTATTTTTGCAGATATTGCAGTCTTCCATTTTAGGACAGCATAGATTGCTTTTGAATTTAGGTACATTGTTTCTCCATAACGATAGAAAGCTTTTCTCCATAACGATAGAAAGCTTTTCTCCATAAAGATAGAAAGCTTTTCTCCATAACGATAGAAAGCTTTTCTTCATAACGATAGAAAGCTTTTCTCCATAACGATAGAAAGCTTTTCTCCATAACGATAGAAAGCTTTTCTCCATAACGACAGAAAGTTTTCTGCATAACGATAGAAAACTTTTCTCCATAAAAATAGAAAGCTTTTCTCCATAAAAATAGAAAATTTTTCTCCATAACAATAGAAAGCTTTTCTCCATAACGAAAGAAAATTTTTCTCCATAACGATAGACTTTTCTCCATGACGATAGAAAGCTTTTCTCCATAACGATAGAAAGCTTTGCGGCATCGCTAATGAGGAAATGTTCAGTACGTTCAAACCGGCGTCACAAAATCAGAGGTCAAAAAAACGTCGAGATCGCCGTAACTGCATTTCGTAGGGGACTCCTGAAGGACCTTAAAATAAATTCCTTCTCGGCGCTGATCATTCCTACAAGGTCAGAATCACAACCGGAGCAGAATTCATGAATGCCCCCCCCCTAAAATTCAGTATGCGTCGGATGGCAAAGGACCTCGTCAATTCGTGGCAAACAACGAGGTCAAACCATTGCTAAATGATTTTCAAATTAATTCTGTTGTTTTCATGCTCGTGACATTAGGAGCGTTTGCATAATTGATTGGAAAACATGAGTCGTGATAAAGGAAATAAATTGGGTATAGACCACTGATTTTTCCGAGGAATAGATGTGTTTTTATTTTTAATAGCATTTTTCTATGTACATATGTAAATATATATATATACATTATATATATATATAAATTATATATATATATATATATATAAATTATATATATATATATATATATATATATATATATATATATATATATATATTTTATTTATATATATAGGCTATGCCATGCAATGACGTCATCACCTAGTTGTTGCCTTATTGAAGGAAAACTTACCGGGTTAAAGTGTTGATTATTTTACGTTGATAATAACCGCTTAAAAGATCGGATAGCAACTATCGCCCTACAAAGCTGACGATGGACAGGATAGAACAAGTTAACTAATGTACCATTTTTGTTTTTAGTTTTCTGGAAAGAAAATTATTGTGCCGGCTTTGTCTGTCCGTCCGCACTTTAGTCTGTCCGCTCTCAGATCTTAAGAACTACTGAGGCTAGAGGGCTGCAAATTGATATTATGTTGATCATCCACCCTCCCGTCATTAATCATACCAAACCGCAGCCCTCTAGCCTCAGCAGTTTTTATTATACATAAGGTTAAAGTTAGCCATAATCGTGCGTCTGGCAACGATATATGCCTGGCCACTATTGGGCCGTGGTTAAAGTTTCATTGGCCGCGGCTCATATAGCATTATACCGAGACCACCGAAAGATGGATCATTTTTCGGCGGCCTCGATTATACGCTGTAGCGGCTGTACAGAAAACTCGATTGCACCGAAGACACATCGGCGCATTTTTTACTTGTTTGTTTTTGTACGTTATCTTCAAGGTGACAGAATTCTTACAGTCATATCTTTCGATGCTAACATTTTAACAGAAGAAGCAAACGCGGTTTGCTATAGGATATGAGGACTGTAGTTTAGTAAGTAAAATTGACTTTTAAAGTAGGTACTTTGCTTTGTACCTGCATTAATAGTGGCCAGAGTGGCCTGTTATTTTCTGCATTAAAAGATTCACCAAACGGAAGATCATCATTAGTCAGATTATTGAATTTAATGTCTCGTTTAAAAAAATGTTAAGGTCGACTTTGAAATCCACGATTACGTTAGCGTACAGATAGGATGATTTTTTTTGGGGGGGAGGCGGGGGGCGGGGCTGGTAGGCTCTTTAACCTGTGTTCCAAAAAGTAGCAACGCTGTTCTTCAGTCATTAATGATATTGTACAAGAATTTTTTTTTTGGAAATGTTTGTACAATAATATATAACATTTTTGTGTAACTGAGTTTGAAGTATTCATTTTCTCTTTATACTTCTATAAACGCATGCACACACAATCACTGCCTATGTATACACACACACACACATATATATGTGTGTGAGTATGCGTTTATATATTATTGTGCACATTTTATATATATATATATATATATATATATATATATATATATATGTATATATATATATACACATATATATACATATATATATGTATGTGTGTGTGTCTGTGTATACGTTTATAGATGTATGCGGATGTTATGAAATGTTAGTTCAAACTCAGCTACACAAAAATTTTATAAATTATATACATTGTTCACACATTATACACACACACACACACACATATATATAGTGTGTGTTTGTGTATGTGTTTTGTATGTGTTGTGTGTGTGTTATTGTTTCTGTGGCTCTATATATACGAACTTGAAAAAAAAAGCAAGGTTTTTGGAGAAAGTTCAATATCATTTATATTTGAGCCTCCCTGTACTTCTTGTCTCAACAATGGCTCAACAACCGCACACTTCTTTGATCGAGCCGGGCGCGGTGTGTGTATAATTTATTATGTTATCCAAACTTGTTTGCTTTCTTTTCCCTTGCTCTACATCTTGAGAGAGAGAGAGAGAGAGAGAGAGAGAGAGAGAGAGAGAGAGAGAGTACAGTGGATGGCTGGAGACAATAGGCATATTGTAAAAAACGTAACTTTTGATGTTCTACTTTTATATTATAATTATTATTATTATTATTATTATTATTATTATTATTATTATTATTATTATTTTCTGCTAAAAAGAATGGCAGCTTCATTGGCGTTGATTATTATTATTATTATTATTATTATTATTATTATTATTATTATTATTATTATTATTATTATTATTATTATTATTATTATTATTTTCTGTTAAAAAGAATGGCAGCTTCAGTGGAGTTGATTATTATTATTATTATTATTATTATTATTATTATTATAAAGAATGGCTGCTTCATTGGGTTTATTATTATTATTATTATTATTATTATTATTATTATTATTATTATTATTATTATTATTCAGAAGTTTTAAATATCTTGGTTGTTATACCACGTTTCTTTGACAACCACCCCCTTTTATATTTCAGTACCATAAATCGCCGGTACCATTTCAGTCAGGGCGCAAGTCACCTGGCATTCTAGTTGCCTTGCATATTATGAGTCCATTTAATTATAAACATCTCCAGGGTGTTAAATTACACGAATGAATTTATTTTCTGATATAGCGGAATTTGATCGCAATTTTTTTTATTTTTCATTTTAATGTTTATCCTTCTTTCTGGTTTTTATAATGTGGCATTCTATGATCTTATCAAATTTTAATCAGTGTGAGTGTTTATGGGAGTGTTTGGAATGCAAAGGTTTTGTTTGAGTATGAGTTTATATATTCTGTGTATATATATAATACACTTATATATATATATATATATATATATATATATATATATATATATATATATATATATATATAGATTTATATATATGTATATATATAGATAGATAGTATATATAAACCGATATATGTGTGTATGTGTATATGTACAGTATGTGTCCAGTCAACTACATAACTGATTGCAAGAATTCCTAACAGTGTTGAATGTCGGCAATACACATACGTAGGCAAGTTAAATGTATAAAAAAAGAAAAAAACAGGGTACTGATTGTATAAGCAGCGACGGGCGACTTGTTTTCCCCTTAATGAAAGCAGATTTCACGTCTCAATATCTCGAGCACCTAGAATATTTTTGAAATCCCGTAGCGTTGTTTTCAAGTGGAAATATACGACCGCGTGTATGCGCAGACTTAACACTGACGTCGAATATGCATCATTGAAAATCTATACCAACCTTACCGTTGTCCCTCCGAAGAAATCCTCTCTAAACTAGGGTCCCTTTCGTTCCTTTTATAGTAACTCCTTTCATATTCTCTTACTTCCATCTTATTTCCAGCCTCTCCTAAACAATTGATTCATAACGCAACTGCTTTGAGGTTTTCCTCCTGTTACACCTTTCAAACCTTTTACTGTCAGTTTCCGCCTCAGCGCTGAATGATCTCATAGGTCCCAGTGCTTGACTTTGGCCAAAATTCTTTATTCAATCCATTCCAGACCAGGGTGAAATTATTTATTGAACACTTCATACAGTATGTATTTGAAATAGTGGCAGCTAGCCCCCAAGATTATTTCTTACGAAATGATGTACTTTTCATTTAATGGCCTTGTTTATAACAATTACTGTTCTCTCATGCCCTTATGACATTAGAAAATATATGATTTTAGAATAGATAACACTTGTGGCTTTTTGAGAACTTTTTTTTTTTCAGCCGTTCCCCAAATCCAAATTTTAAATTCCAAGTTTAAAATTCCAAATTTTAGATTCCCATTCCGTGCTGTGCTATGTAAAACAAGAGTAAAATTTCAGGAATCTCTGTACTGTTTCCTGGAGGTAAAATAAATTACCTGCCTAGATCCATGTCTGATTTTTTCTAGGAGAAGAATGTTTGAGCGTAGCATTTTTCAGTTTTTTTTTTTTATCACGAACAGTCGCTGCCAGGGTATTCACTTTCCCGTTATTTATTATGTAATTGTGTTTATGGATATTTGTAACCTAGCTGCAACCCCTTTCGTTCCTTTTACTGTACCTCTGTTCATATTCTCTTTCTTCCATCTTACTTTCCTCAACCCTCTCCTAACAATTGATTCATAGTGCAACTGCTTTGAGGTTTTTTCCTCCTGTTACGCTTTCAAACCTTTTACTGTCAATTTCCGTTTCGGCGCTGAATGACCTCATAGGTCCCAGAGCTAGGCCTTTGGCCTAAATTCTATATTCCTTCCTCCGTCAGATAGAAGAGCAGATTAGTCGATGTCATGATAAGAGGAGTGACGGGAACTATGTATAAAAAAAAAAGTATAACTTAGTTTAACCAGACCACTGAGCTGATTAACAGCTCTCCTAGAGAGGGCTGGCCCGAAGGATTAGATTTATTTTACGTGGCTAAGAACCAATTGGTTACCTAGCAACGGGACCTACAGCTCATTGTGGAATCCGAACCACATTATGACGAGAAATGAATTTCTATCACCAGAAATAAATTCCTCTAATTCTGGTCATTATTTTATCGAAGCAAAAGTTAAGATAGAAGGAAGCTCTAGTTGGCGAGGAAGCTTTGCAATTCTAGTTTTAAGGATAATTAAGAAAAGCGAATTAGACTTCATGAGTGTATAGAGGAGTAAACGTTTGAAAAATCTGCCAGGGTTAAAGACGCAGAAGTCGAAGGAATATGGAAACAGCAAGTAACTCAAGGTTGGGGTGGATTTAGGAGAGTGGTGAAGTTATATTGGGCGAGAATAAGGAGATTAAGGTATAACAGCTTGTCCAGGGTCCATCCTCGCTACAGCAGTTCGTATGAACACCTGTCAGCAACCTGTCACACAACGCCGGGTTCCAGCTCAGCGTAGCGCGCCATCAAGCCCATATATATATATATATATATATATACACACACACACACACATATATATATATTGTATATATATATATATATATATATATATATATATATATATATATATATATATATATATATATATATATACTGTATATATATAATTTTATATATATATATATATATATATATATATATATATATATATATATATATATATATATATATATATATATATATATATATATATATATATATATATATATATATATATATAAGGCTGTAGTTATTTTTTAATCGTCAACTAGCGTACATCCTTAATTTCTCGTGCAGCACGAATTCCATAACGTTTCCGTGTTCCTTCAACATTTCACCACCGTGTGAATATAATCCCACATCAGATCCTTTATATGGGAAGATTTTATTTTATTCTTTTCGGCCATTAGAGACTCGCCCAGTAAAATATGGCGTACCTTTTGTTGCCGCATACCGAAACCATTATCTTTTATTCATAGTGGATTTATACTTGGTAGCTTAATAGTTTTGTTGGGGGGCTTTCACATTGTCTAAATTACTGTTCATTACTCGTTTGAACTGCATGCGAGGATTCTGTGCACAGTGTTTCGCATGTTTTTCACTGTGTGTGGGAGTGCTTTGCGAGCTCATAAAATTATTCCTGAAAATTCTTGCTAATGTAATGTAGTCTAGGTAAATGTTTGTGGAAAGCTATTTCTCCACTTTAGGTACCAAAAGCAGGCGGCTTAATATGTATACATACACGTATACATATATGTATATATATATATATATATATATATATATATATATATATATATATATATATATATATATATATATATATATATATATAAACGAAGATATGGAACGTGGTGAATGTATAAATAAGGGCAAATGCCATGAAGGAAAAGTGAAACAACGGAGTGGATGGTAGGCCTTTCGACGCACGGTCCTTTACTAGCAGACTGACGAAAAACATAAAAATAAGCGCACAATAGAGCTCGTATAATTGGCAAATGACACTCAGATATCCTTGAGGATTATAAGGAACAGATGCGCCTGGAATCCAACACAGTTGAAGAATTAGTGGACCTGCCAAAACAAAGGTAAATCTTTGAGAGGTTTTACAAAGGATTAAGACCAACTGGCTCGAAAGCAGGGAGGAGTCAATTACAGGGAAAGAGACTGACCACCGAAAATGGTCTTGGAATGAATAAGCTGATTACATATTTATAAAAGTACAATGCTTAATAAATTCTCTTTTTGGTAAACGATAACAATTATTGCAAAATGATGTTGAGCCAACAGTGCTGGTAATAGGCCACATAGGATTATTTTCTTTGTGCAGCTAATCCGTATAAGTAAGGTAACGAGGGAAATTTTACTGACAACTGGTCTATTAGTTCTTTTTTATCTTTAAGGATTTTTTTTTTCACTGTGCTATTGAAATTTTTTATGACTTGATCAAGGGAATTTTTTGTTAGTTTTTCGTAAGTCTTATCTTCATCCAGTAAGGCTTGCATATCAGCTTTTGTGATGTGGATTGTATTGTATTTTTAAGATCGGTCAACTTTTTCTTATAACGAGCAGGAAAATGACTTTCATGGCTAATATTGGCATCTCCATAAATAATACCTTTAATTATGTCAACATGATTTGGAGGAAGATCTCAATATTTTTTAGACTTTACATAGGGACGACGCAGTGGTTAAAGCAGAGGATCTATTCGATGTAAGGAAGGATAAACCATATCCGGGTGCGCTCACATTTTTACTTATTTGTTTACTTGATAAATTTACAACACAATCATTGCATGCACTATTTTTCCCTAAAATGGAAGACTGCAGTATCTGCAAAAATACAAAACTGAGAAAAATGGTAGGTACTTTAGTTTTCCCTTGCCTCACTACTGATTTTGCAGATACTGCAAATGGATCCCCCTAAATAAAGCACCGAAGAATCATTCTGAAACTGCATCAACTTGTGTATTAGTGTTTCACGAGCCCAATAGGTGGCATATCTCAATTTCGAAAATTTTGCAGATGCTGCAGTTTTCCATTTTGGGGCAGTATTAGTCCAGTCGCTGCTATCAGTAAGATTTTTTTTTAGTTTTCCGTCCAGTTTCCTTGTTAGGGCATCTGTAGTCCTATGAAGTTTTCCGTATATTTTTAGTCCTATAATGAGAATAATTAAGAGGACGTTAACTTTCATTATAGCCTGATTAATTTTCGTTAATTGATTTTTATTTTAACGGTTTAGATATTTTAAATGATTAGTATCTTGACAGTAATTACAAAGTTTTAATTTTTCATGGTACAGGTCAGTTGTTTTCTTGAAAAATGGTTCTTTATCCAAATGTTTTTGCATTTTAGTTGTAACTGTTGAAGGTTACCCTTTTCTGCCCAGTTCAGTGTCGATGTCCGAATGGTGTTTTGTTTTCCATTTTTTAGCAAATGGTATTGTATTAACCTTAAATGCTTGTTCTAAGTGGATTTGTGCATATATTGAACGTTAATGATCATAACAATATTCGTTTTGATTTTGCTGTGAAATTGAAAAATCTTATGTAATATTTTTAATTAAAATCACATCTGTTTTCTGTTCATTTCCAACCCAATTTGAATTTGCAAACTGCCGAAATTTAGAAAAGAGACTCCACCGGGAGGGTAGCTTCCCTTCCCTTCCATTTCATTTCCTAAAATGAAAATGACGACGGGGGCGTTTTCCCCCACACACACCCCACTTCCAGGAAAAGTTGACGAGTCTTTATCTCGTCGAGGTTTTTTTTTTATCGCCGTCACTGTAGCTGCTCCCTTTGTTTTCCCTTGGACAGTTTTCGAGACTTGTCTGGAAAGGTATTTTCTCGCTTCGCGCTCGGCGGTTGCTTTGTATCTGTCATTTTCTTTTTTTCTTTTCTTCAGAATTGTGAAGATAGAAGTTGCAACTCTTCTCCTTCTGGTATGGCGTCTTCATTTGTTTTCATTTATGGGCGGATGAAGAGAATAGATCAATCTTTTGGATTTATGGATGCAAAAGAAGCGCTTGCATCTCTGGGGTCGTTGCAGAATTCATCTTCTTCAGGAGGTCTCACGGTGAGGTCTCACGGTGACTGCCCCCTCGTTCTGTTTCCCTTTGATTTTTTTTTTTATATAATTCCATCTGAATGTTTTGTTTTGGTAGCTGAGAAAGTCATGTTACTTTTTTTTTTTTTACCATTCTACTCCTTTGAGCCAGATCTGTTTCCTTCTTATGGATTCTCTTTGATTGGGTCATATAAAAAATCTTGTTCTGTGGAAGTATGGAGCCTTTACTTTCATTTCAGAATACTTGCTTCTTTTTATGAGGGAAGACAGATTTTAGTATGAGGTTTAACTCATTTTACTGTCTGGCCTTATGTATAATCTTTTTTAGACGGGGTTTATGACCACCACAATAATTTTAAATTAATTTTTAGTTTTCTGTAAGAGAAAACTGTTGAGATGGCTTTGTCTGTCCCTCCGCACTTTTTCTGTCCGCCCTCAGATCTTAAAACTATTGAGGCTAGAGGTCTGCAAATTGGTATGTTGATCATCCACCCTCCAGTCATCAAACATACTAAATTGCAGCCCTGTAACCCCAGTAGTTTTTTATTTGATTTAAGGTTAAAGATAGCCACACTCGTGCTTCTGGCAACGATATTAGATAGACCACCACCAGGCCGTGGTCAAAGTTTCATGGGTCGTGGCTCATACAGCATTATACCGAGACCACCGAAAGATAGATCCGTTTTCAGTGGCCTTGATTATGTGCTGTAGCGGCTGTACTGAAAACTCGATTGCGCCGGAGAAACTTCGGCGCATTTTTTATTTGTTATTAAGCTTATTCTTGTTTCTTTTTGGAGGCAGAGGACTAACGATGGTCTTGCATAGTATGATAATAATGTTAACCATGAGCGAACTGAAGCATATTTTACAGTTTTATTGTGACGTAATATTTTAAAATTAACTTATTCTGTAGTAAATGTTAAGACCATTCATTCATCATTAAAAGTAAATGTACATCACTTAGTTTCATGAATTACTGAATCAGATCAGTCACCTATTTTCATGTTGATAAGTAACTCACATAACTCTAAAATTCCGTCTAGAAGCTTTGTCACTTAACGAAAAACAGCTGTGACCTCAAGTCAGTAAAAGAACAAGACCTTCATTGGACTATTCTGCCCAAAAATGCAAAACTGCAGTATCTGCAAAATTTTCGAAATTGAGATATGCCACCTATTGGGCTGTAACTAATACTCAAGTTACCACAGTTTCAGATTGATTCTTCAACGCCTTCCGCGAGTGTTTACGGGGTCTCATTTGCAGTATCTGCAAAATCAGTAGTAAAGCCAGGAAAAACTGCAGTATCTGCAAAATATTCGAAATTGAGATATGCCACCTATTGAGCTCGTGAAACACTAATGCATTAGTTACTGCAGTTTCAGAATGATTCTTCAATGCTTTGTGTAGGGGGTCCCATTTGCAGTGTCTGCAAAATCAGTTGTAAGGCCAGGAAAAACTGCAGTATCTGCAAAATTTTCGGAATTGAGATATGCCACCTATTGAGCTCGTGAAACACTAATACACAAGTTACTGCAGTTTCAGAATGATTCTTCAATGCTTTATTTAGGGGGTCCCATTTGCAGTGTCTGTAAAATTAGTGGTAAGGCAAGGGAAAACTGCAGTATCTGCAAAATTTTCGGAATTGAGATATACCACCTATTGGGCTCTACCTAATACACAAGTTACTACAGTTTCAGAATTATTTTTCAACGGCTTCCGCTAATTTACACCCATTTGCAGTGTCTGCAAAATCAGTTGTAAGGCAGGGAAAACTGCAGTATCTGCAAAATTTTCAGATGAGATATGCTATTGAGCTCGTGAAACACTAATACAGTTTCAGAATGATTCTTCAATGCTTTATTTAGGGGGTCCCATTTGCAGTGTCTGTAAAATTAGTGGTAAGGCAAGGGAAAACTGCAGTATCTGCAAAATTTTCGGAATTGAGATATACCACCTATTGGGCTCTAACTAATACACAAGTTACTACAGTTTCAGAATGACTTTTCAACGGCTTCCGCTAGTATTTAGCGGGTCCCATTTGCAGTGTCTGCAAAATCAGTTGTAAGGCACGGGAAAACTGCAGTATCTGCAAAATTTTCAAAATTGAGATATACCACCTATTGGGCTCTTGAAACACTAATACACAAGTTACTGCAGTTTCAGAATGATTCTCCAATGCTTTCCGCGAGTATTTAGGGGTCCCATTTGCAGTATCTGCAGAAGCAGCAGTAAGGCAAGGGAGAACTGCAGTATCTACTATTTTCTCAGCTTCGTATTTTTGCAGATACTGCAGCCTTCCATTTTAGGGCAGTATTACATACGTTCTGTTTGGTAACCGTAAGATAATGTTAATAGAGATGTAGATTCCCTGTCACGCCCGTTCAACATATCTTCCCACAGTGACTCTGGAAGTCGGTAACCTTTGGATTATATGTTTCAGTGACTTACCACCATTTACTGTGAAAGCTTGGAATCCTCTGCCAGCTTATGTTTTCCCTGACCTCTAAAACCCTTCTTTCTCAAACGTTATGTACTTTTCAGAACGTTTGAAAGCGATATTGCATTTAACATATCCTGTGTAATGTAGGAAGGGGCATTGGTCTTTGTGCCACCTTCTCTCATTTGGCAGGTAGATCAGAAACTGATGAAGTTTGTGCAGATGGAACTATCACTTGTTTGTCTAAAATAAATTTATTTTATATATCAACAGAATTCTGGAACAGCGCTGCTGCCAGGGTTTATAAAATATATTTACAGGATCATTAAAAAAAACGCCATTTTAAGTAGGCCTGTACGTGTAATCTATTGCAAGATTGTTTAAAGTAAGTCAAACAAGTAAAATATCCGCCGAAGTCGCTTCGGCGCAATCAGTTTTCTGTACAGCATATAATGCTGCGTGAAACTCTCAGCCACAACGTATGAAACTCTCAGAAAGGAACTTGAGGTCATCGCTCGCTCAATATTACATTATGTGAAGAGAGACCGCAGTTGTCAGTTCTTTCTAACAGGTTCATTTTGTAAAGGGAAATGGTTTAGCTTTTAACAAAATTTAATTATATATTTGCGTTCAGGTTATATTATTACGACAAAGTTCGGTTAACTAACTGAATCATTTTACAGTATAGGCCAGTCTTCCGCGTCCCCCCCCCACGGCCCCACCCTCTAAAAAAAAGGGATAATGGAACCACTTTCATTAGCTTCTCATCAGTTGCTTTTATGATCTCGCTTGTGACATATATATATATATATATATATATATATATATATATATATATATATATATATATATATATATATATATATATATATATATATATATATAAATATATATATATATATATATATATATATATATATATATATATATATATATATATATACAGTATATATATGTGTATATATATATGTATATATACATACACACACACACGTATATTCGGTTAGATTTGGTCAAACCCTTCAAAGGAGAACAATACTCGGTACCTTTATTGACACTTGGCATGTTGCAAGCGCCGCATATATTGAGTCGATTGTCGTTAACTTAGCACCTAACAGTAATAACCAAACTAGATCGGTGTTTTGGTGAAAACGGGCAATCGTCTCTCCCATTGCGGAAAAGCCCAAACCTCCTCCATTCCTTTACCTTGTTTTTTCGGGCCTGGGCTGGAAAAGAACATTAGGTTGCCAGTCCCGTTGTCTATGATATCAGTAGAAAAAAAAAGTAATTTCACCTTTGACAAGTGGGCTGACACTTTATATATCCACCCATACGTAAATATGTTCACGTTCGTTTAACAAAGATTGGGATTAAAAATGACTAAGTAAAAAATGCGCCGAAGTTACTTCGGCGCAATCCAGTTTTCTGTAGTGCCGCTACAGCGTATAATCAAGGCCACCTAAAATAGATCTACCTTTCGGTTGTCTCGGTATAACGGTATAATGCTGTATGAGCCGCGGCCCATGAAAATTTAACCACGGCCCGGTGGAGGCCTATCCTATATTGTTGCCAGAAGCAGGATTATGGCTAATTTTAACCTTGAGTAAAATAAAAAAAATAGTGAGGCTAGAGGGCTGCAATTTGTTATGTTTGATGCTTGGGTTGTGGATGATCAACATTTGCAGCCCACTAGCCTCAGTAGTTTTTAAGATCTGAGGGCGGACAGAAAAAATGCTTACAGGTTAAAGTGCGGACGGACAGACAAAGCCGGTACAATAGTTTTCTTTTACAGAAAACTAAAAAAGTAATTTCACAGTTGACATTCGGGATGACACTTTATATATCCACCCGTACGTAAATATTTTTCACGTTTTAACAAAGATTGGGATAAAAAATGAAAATACTGGAAAACGTTTTCTGAAATTTTGTCAAAGACCCGGAAAAGAACAGACGGGCTTATTCAAGAGTTCCCTCGAGCACTGCTAGCTTTACGACTCGGCTGCTGCAAAGTCTGCGAACTAATGAGAGTTTCAGGACACGTATAGGGCTCTCAAGAGCTTTGTCTCATAGACGATCATTTTTTTCAGATGCCATTCTTTTTTTTTAGGACTGCGGGCTGCTTTAAAAAACAAGAGACAGTGCTGGCCGAAGCCGCCTTCATCTACAGTATAATCACTGCAATAACGACTACACTAGAAAGTACACTCACCAATGGATTTCAGTATAACCTAAGTGCAAGAAAAAGTACATTCATTAATGGCTTTAAGTATAACCCAAGGGAATCCCGTAGGGGAGTTAGTGCCGTCAGTGCACCTCATGCGGTGCACTGTAGGAGGCGTCACTTAAGGTTCTTTGCAGCGTGCCTTCGGCTCCTAGCTGCAACCCCCTTCGTTCCTTTTACTGTATCTCCTTTCATATTCTGTTTCTTCCATCTTTCCACCTCTCCTAACAATTGATTCACACTGCACATGCGAGGTTTTCCTCCTGCTACACCTTTCAAACCTTTTTCCGTCAATATCCGTTTCAGCGCTGAATGACCTCATCGGTCCCAGTGCGTGGCCTTTGGCGTAAATTCTGTATTCAATTCAATTCTTTATATTCAGTAAGCCAATGGAAAAAATAATCTTTTGTCAGAAACTGGTGACCGGTTAATTAGATAAGTTTCATATAAGAAGTCCCGTCTCTGAGTGTTTTTGTTCTGTCAGGGCGTATTTTCTCTCGGCTAATGAGAAGCAAGAGTTCACTTTCCCCAGGAGAATATAGCCGTCTATTCAAGTTTCCTGAACCTCTAATGAGGTTTGTTTTGAATCTGCTCGGTCGTGGCTGTCGTCTTATGAGCGAATGTGGACATGATTTAGGAAGTTTACAAGTCCGAAGGGATTTGATGACATTGCTGCCCTAAAATGGAAAACTGCAGTATCTGCAAGATTTTCGAAAGTGAGATGTGCCACCAATTGGGCTCGTGAAACACTTAACACACAAGTTACTGCAGTTTCAGAATGATTCTTCAATGCTTTCCACGAATATTTAGAGGGTCCCATTTGCAGTATCTGCAGAATCAGTCGTAAGGCAAGGAAAAACTGCAGTATCTACCATTTTTCTCAGTTTTGTATTTCTGCAGATACTGCATTCTTTCATTTAAGGCAGATTGGTGGTACGAGTTTCTGGACTTCACTCGACTTGTTGCTGTTTGTTTTTGGTAGAAGGTAACCTCCCGAATGATTGCTTCTAGTTTTATTGAATTTAGTATCATTGTTTTGATATTTTCTTGTACGTTTTCGGATGACGGGCATCTTTCAAGTATCCCCACTAGTTCTGAACAACATGTGTTTTTTGTTGGTTTGCTAAATGTTATTGTAACTGACTATTGACATTTGTTTCCTGCATCAGGTAATTATACTTGTGTAGATTTTGAAGAAAGCAAGAAATGTCATTGACGACTGTCAAGGGTAGATTTTGAAGAAAACAAGAAATGTCATTGACGACTATCTAGAGCAGATTTGAAGACAAACAAGAAATGTCATTGACGGCTATCAAGAGCAGATTAAGAAAATATTGGAATGTTTCCAGAAATGCGCATATTTTTAGTCTTACCGTAAGGATGAATTTCATGAAAGCTTCTATAAATCTTCTCCCATCTGTACGCGAAAGAGCTTCGTCAATATTATATTGTACTTATATTGATGTATTTCTGCACTGTGGGCTTGACATATTTTTGCAGTATATCATTAATTCGATGGCCCCTTTTTAATAAAATTTGCATGATTATAACAATTTCGAGACTTTAAGTTGAGGACGGATGATTCGCCATTGTTAAGTGTCCATTAATTGTATCATTGTTCCTGATAGCTGTAAACACTTATGAGTTATACTGTGTATACCTCCATTTTGATGAAAGAAAAAAAAAACTTTTGTCAGGGTTTTTTCCCATGCGGATCGTATCCTTCAAAAGTTGGGATAGTTACTTCTCTCTCTCTCTCTCTCTCTCTCTCTCTCTCTCTCTCTCTCTCTCTCTCTCTCTCTTGTTGAAATTTCAATCGTCATCCTGAGCACGCAATCATCATTTGATGGTGCATAATTCTATTATCGTAATCTGAAGATTGAAAGACCTGTTCCATTGCATAGTTGGCTAACCACAGAGGATATTTACGCAGTTGTAACCGTGACTGGAACTGCTTTGTGTGTAGCTCAGCAACTGTTCTTACCCGTTATTCACACGTTTCTTCCTGAAGAATATAAGTTGGTTCCCCAACAATAATTCTTTTGTTTAATTGTGTGTTGCAGTTCGATTAAAAGTTATTTAATTGTGTGTCGCGGTTCGATTAAAAGTTATTCGGCAGCAACCATTAAATCAAAATGATTATGCTTGACTCACTGAGAGAGAGAGAGAGAGAGAGAGAGAGAGAGATTCACAATAAATCTACGCGATATTCGTAACAGATAGGGAATACGGATTTGACAAGCACAGAGAATTTCTATTTTAGGCGTGATCCAATATGAAGAGGTAGTAGTACCAGGACTTGACGCCTTCAATAGCCCGTAAGGAGTAACCATGTAAAAATGGCGCCGAAGTGTCTTCGGCGCAATCAAGTTTTCTGTACAGCCGCTACAGCTTATAATCAAGGCCACCGAAAATAGATCCATCTTTCGGTGGTCTCTGTATAATGCTGTATGAGCCTCGCCCCATGAAACTTGAACCAAGGCCTGGTGATGGCCTATCCTATATAGTTGCCGGAAGCATGATTATGGCTAACTTTAACCTTAAATAAAATTTTTAAAACTACTGGGGCTAGAGGGCTGCAGTTTGGTATGTTTGATGATTGGAGGGTGGGTGATCAACATACCAATTTGCAGCCCTCTAAAGTCAGTAGTTTTTATGATCTGAGGACGGACAGAAAAAGTGTGGACAGAAAAAGTGAGGACAGAAAAAAGTGAGGACATGAAAAAGTGCGGACAGAAAAATGCGGACGGACAGACAAAGCCGGCACAATAGTTTTCTTGTACAGTAAACTAAAAATGATAAATCACCACTTCGTTGAATAAATCCACGTCGTTCTCCGAGCGTGGAATAGAAGATCTCCAGCCTACGGCTTCCTCATCACCATCATGTAAGCACGACAGGAATATCTTAGTCCCGAGATCCTGCCGTGATGTGGCAACCAGGCGTCTGTCTCTCTAACAGCATTGCCGGTGCGCGTGATGATCGTTTTTTTTTTTTTTTTTTTTTTTTTCAACAAAACAGCAGGGTCCTTCGCAACCTCCCAACCTCCCATATTTCGCCTTAGTCGTTTTTTTCTCCTCTCGGCGGATTTCGCTTTTCGCTCACCTGAAAAAAAGCCCGAGAGACAGAGTGGAGTAAATTTAAATTGACTCTCTCTCTCTCTCTCTCTCTCTCTCTCTCTCTCTCTCTCTCTCTCTCTCTCTCCTGGTTTTCTTACCCGACAATCATCTTTTGATTGATTCAGGTTCAATTTTTTGCATTTAACTTTTACACAGTGCAACTGAGAACTGGTCTGGAAAAGTTTTGAAGTTTGTATTTAAATACTTAATTTAAACATTCTAATTCGCAGTTCGATTAAAAATTATTAGGCATATATATTTTACATATAATTTACATTAAACAGACAAGCACAAAAACTTCTTTTTAGGTGATCAAAAGTGAGATAGGACCAGGACTTGACGCCTTATGCCCGTATATAACCATATGTGTGTGTCTTCAGCGCAATCATTTTCTGTGTGTATAATCAAGGCCACCGAATATATCCATCTTTCGGTGGTCTCTGTATATATATATATATATATATATATATATATATATATTATATAAATAAAATTTTAAAACTACTGTGTGTGTGTGTGTGTGTGTGTGTGTGTGTCTGTGTGTGTTTTATGATCTGAATCACAGAAAATATGGAAAAAGTGATGAAAAAGTGCGTAAATGCGGAGGACAAATGCCTTGTACAAAAACTAAAAATGATAAATCACCACTTCGTTGAAACAACGTCGTTCTCCGAGTGGTTGCCAGCCTACGCCTTTCACCATCATGTACAATATCTTAGGTCCTTTACCAGATAGTTATAGATAGATGCGCGTGATGATCTCTTTTTTATCCTTCCCATCCCATATTTCGCCTAGTCGTCTGTTTCTCCTCTCGGCGGATTTCGCTTTTCGCTCACCTGAAATGGGAGAAAGTGGTGTAAATTAAATTGCTCTCTCCCTTCCCTTCGGCATTTACTAAAAATTTTGCATAAGAAAAGGAAAATTTAAATGCTTAATTTCTCAAGATGAGATTCAATATAATCTCGCCTGAAACTTTTTTTAGATGAGAGAAATGTCAAAAATTCTTCCATGGCCATAAATGTGTGATGATGATGAAATGCAAATGGGCTATAAAATGATTTTCCTTTCGACACAATGCTTTACTATTTTTTTTTTTTTTATATTCCCATCAGTTTTCTGTTTTCTATTTGCTAAAAGAATGAGTGCCTTACGATGAAAAGAGTCGTCTGAAGATGAGAGAAATTATTCCTGGCCTAAATGTTTCCCCTAAAAATGATTTTCTTTCTATTTTCTGTTTTCCATTTTCTATTTGGAGACGAATGCCTTACGTAAACGCTTTCCGTTATTTCTGCGTAAATATTTCCCCAACTTTCTATTTTCTATTTTTCTATTTTCTATTTGGAGACGAATGCCTTACGTAACCACACCCCGTTATTTCTGCCTAAATGTTTCCCCAACTTTCTATTTTCTATTTTCTATTTCTATTTGGAGACGAATGCCTTACGTAAACGCTTTCCGTTATTCCTGCCTAAATATTTCCCCAACTTTCTATTTTCTGTTTTCCATTTTCTATTTGGAGACGAATGCCTTACGTAAACGCTTTCCGTTATTTCTGCGTAAATATTTCCCCAACTTTCTATTTTCTATTTTTATATTTTCTATTTGAAGACGAATGCCTTACGTAACCACACCCCGTTATTTCTGCCTAAATGTTTCCCCAACTTTCTACTTTCTATTTTTCTATTTTCTATTTTCTATTTGGAGACGAATGCCTTACGTAACCACTCTCCGTTATTTCTGCCTAAATATTTTCCCAACTTTCTACTTTCTATTTTCTATTTGGAGACGAATGCCTTACGTAACCACAATCCGTTATTTCTGCCTAAATATTTCCCCAACTTTCTACTTTCTATTTTCTATTTTCTATTTGGAGACGAATGCCTTACGTAACAACTCTCCGTTATTTCTGCCTAGAATTGACTCTGTATTGCGAACGCGTAGGTTTAATTTCATGGCCTTTGAACTTGATAAATCAATTGGTGCAGACTTTTCAAGGCGACTCTTGTCCCATGAAATTGGGGAAAAAAAAAAAAAGTTGAGAAATGCATTTCGTGATGATGTAGAGTTTTCGCCACTTCACTTCGCGTAATGGGAAATATTCTTTCCGCGTGCTGAAAAGCTTATTCCTATAAGGTGTCTTTTTTTTTTTTTACCGTTGGTGAGTATCTATGTGTTGTGTGTTTGCTTTCTGATTTGTGCGCAGGTGTGTGTGTGTGTGTGTTTATGAGAGAGAGAGAGAGAGAGAGAGAGAGAGAGAGAGAGAGAGAGAGAGAGAGAGAGAGAGATTAGTTAGTGGAAAATTTTTTGGCGTGCCTCATTTCTTTTCTTCATTCTTTCTTTGTATATATCTGTCTGTCTATTGTCTATTATCTATCTATCTATCTATCTATCTATCTATCTACTATCTCTCTATCTATCTGGCTATCTATCTACTGTATATATATAATATATATATTTAATATATATATATATATATATATATATATATATATATATATATATATATATATATATATATATATATATATATATATATATATATAATGTTAGTTTATATATACATAGACATATATGTTTATATACACTTATAACATATAGTGTGTCTGGAGCTGCTTGTGTGTGTGTGTGTGTATTTGTGATTTTAAAATCTATTCGTAGCAGCTGTTAGTATTTCAGTGCCCTCTAGATGAAAAAAATTCTTGGGTGTTTTAAGAAAAATTAGATAATGTTAATGGATTTCGTGGCTTATGTAATGGCAGATATTGTCAATAATAGAATTAATAATTATACGCTAGGCCAGGAAATTCTAAATCAGGAAAAATGTAATATACAGATCTATGAGTGCACACTCTTACACTAGAAAAAAAAAAAATATAATATAAAATATATATATATATGTATATATATATATATATATTATATAAGTATTTATATATATATATTTTTTTTTGGTAGTGCACATTTCAGGAACAGAAATATGAACCGTTTTTGAGTACTTTTTGAGCACGAGTTTGTTCATCAGTATTGGACTGAACCGCGATAACTACCCGTTTCAGTTTTGCACAAGTTCGCGGACCTGTCTCTTGGCTTTAATAGGTGATTGGTGGAGACTTTTAAAACCATTGCACCTTGTCATGGGGTGTATTCTCTATATATGCCTCTGTTTGGTGTTTTGGAAGAATGACACTGAGTCTTTCACTCATGTATCCATATTTTAGAAATTGCGAAGTTGCTGACCTGTGAATATGTTTTGGTCGTAAGTCTATTTAAGTGAGGAATAGCTATTTTAGAGACGAAATGAATAAAGACTTCCTAATGTTGGTTTTGAAATGTCTTACATTTTCATCGTTTCAGAGAACGCCGTCACGTTTCGGTAAATTGCATGAATTTTCTCGGGTAAAACAATTCACTGCCTTGTGACGCTTCGTGTTATAGCAGCGTTATGCCGGAGTAATCTATATATTAATTCATATTATAGCCTTATTAGTGAATAATATTGTTTATATATCTATACGAGTTATAATGTTACTCCAAAGTAATAATTGTCTATTTATCCTTTAATATACACAAGTATTGAGACACGGAAGAATTCGGCTTGAGATAAGACCTCACCGTTTCCTCCATCCAACTATGTTTGTGCCACGAGGAGTTTTAACTCCTTGTCTATATTTGCAAGTGCTTCGCCCTCAACGTGTTCTGTTGCAATGGGCAAATAGATCTCTCTTTATCCTAGCGAAAGAACAGCTCTCGCGATCAGCAGAATTATGGGATCGCTGGGATGCACTGGCTCTTGTTGGTTGTTTACTTAGCCTAAATGTAAATTGTAGAATAAATATTATTTGATGCACCTTTACAGATGAATTTGTAAATACTTGGTAAATAGTGCATATAACTGAAATGTAAGGATTATTGTAATGCTGTTATCAATAAAAGAAAAAAAAAATGTTTGAGAAGAGTGTCGTAAATGTTCTTCTCAAACTTTTGAGTTTAGCTATGTAATGGCCTCCCTCGACCACTACACAATATACGCTGTCAATATTACTTTAATGATTCGGTATTCGCTTACCTGCGATGAGGGCCACAATGGGTGGAACCAGACGTCAAAAATAACCACTTGGTTTGCAAGACTATTCAAGGGGGACAAACGCCGAGAAAAATCACTTTATATTTAATATGTAATTAACAGACAGAAGTAACACCCGAACCTCGTTAATACACAGTTCGAAAACATGAATACCCTTAACTGTAATTAACAAAAACACACTTATACCATTTATGAAGGCAAGTAACACACTTATACTGAAAAAGGGAGCACAGAAATCAGGAGAGGAGCGAAAAGCACAGAGTAGCCTGACGATATACAAGCTAAATTAATTCTTTAAAAAAGGGCATTTATCACGCCGTGATCTCCTCAGTACCGCAATCTCCACGTTTGGAGATAATCCCAAGATATGTGGGCACTAACGGATCCAGGGCGTTGGCACCTGGGCACGTGTACCTCCCCCCCCCCATGAAAATAATGACAAAATTATATTGAAGATTTAGATAATAATAACATAAATGAGGAATATGAAAATAGGAAAAATATAAAAATCTATTATAGAAATTATATATATACATATATATGTATGTATGTATGTATAATATGAATATAGGTGCCCCCTCTCCCCCTATGAAACTTTTCTCAGTGCTCTAGTGTACGTAGGGATAAAAAGGGCCCAAACGACAGCTGTGCAGGGGATGACCAACGGAGCCGTGCTGTTGCCAAGCTGATGACCTCAGCAGGTATACGGCTATCTTACCAGATACCAGGTATCAGAGAGGTCCCCTAGGCAGCTTAAATAAGCCAAGGGCGATGATGGATAAAAAGCCAATCCTCCACGTGTAGCGAAGGACAGCAAGATTAATGAGGATGGCGGGGTTCCACAAGGGCAGGTGCTCCCAAATCAAAATCAGTGAATCAAATAATCCATACGCCTTGAGGAGATGTCTCAGAAAACCAACCGTCTCCCAAAATCACGGGACCACAAGCAAAACCTCTCAAAGAGGCGGAGCATGGACCACACTGCTTGAAAAAAAAAAACACAAAACTATATTAACAGGCAAACAAGCACAGGGCCGCTGAGGAGGGGACAAAAGACCTAAGAAGGAACACTGGTCCAAATGACTTCACACTAAGATTCTAACAATTAACTAAATACTGAAAAGGTCAGGTTACTGACAGCTGCTAAACTGGCTTTTGTGTAAGCGAGTTGCTTTAATTTATTTGTCCGTGTTGTTCCCGAGTTTTCAAGGACAGTATTTGTTAATTGTTAGATTGCTAGATTAACATTGAGCTTGATTTTATTGGTGATAAACCCCCCCTGTGTATCGTCATTAACTTTGGGTATGTCAACGTATTAATTAATTTTATTAGTGATTAAATCTCCCTCAGTGTAATCATTACGTTTGATTACGTCAGTATAATGCTGAATTTTATTGGCGAATGAATCTCGTGTAGTTTAATCTAGGTGAATATGTGTCCACATTGTTGTTAATTTTGTATTTGATCAAATGCAGTATCTGTATCTGTCAATATAATGCCTAATTCTGTTAATGATAAAATGTCGTAAAGTGCAGGGTTTGCGTATGGTTCTGTTAACAAAATGCTTAATTCTCTATATATTTGAATATCGTAAAATGTAAACAATATTGTGCTTGGTTTTATGAATGACAGTGAATCTCATAAAGCATAATCTTTGTATACAATTATCTCAGTATTGTCGTTAATTTCATTGGCGATCAAACTCATAAGATATAATCCGTGTACGTAATTATTTTAATATTACGCATTATATCATTGGTGATTATATCACGTAAGACCCCGGAGGGAGTAGTGCCGTCAGTGTACCTCATGCTGCGCACTGTAGGCCTTACTTAAGGTTCTTTGTGGCGTGCCTTCGGTTCATAGCTGCAACCCCTTTCATTCCTTTAACTGTGCCTCCTTTCATATTCTCTTTCTTCCATCTTACTTTCCACCTCCTCCTAACAATTGATTCATAGTGCAACCGAGAGGTTTTCCTCTAGTTACACCTTTCAAACCTTTTACTGTCAATTTCCGTTTCAGCGCTGAGTAACCTCATAGGTCCCAGTGCTTGGCCTTTAGCCTAAATTGTATATTCAGTTCAGTTCAATTCAGATTACGTAACATGATTCGCAAGAGTTCACACTGAATGTTTCAAGCTCATGTGGCTGGTACGTTCTGAACGGCTCCTATGTGAACGCTCGTGAAAAAATTCAATAATACCGAAATATACTAATTTGAATTGAATTCAGATATACACATTTAGTTCCAAGTATCACAGAGGTATTATTTGAATTGAATTCAGATATAAACATTCAGTTCCAAGTATGACAGGGATATTATTGAATTGAATTCAGATATAAACATTTAGTTCCAAGTATGACAGTGATATTATTTAAATTGAATTCAGATATAAATATTTAGTTCCAAGTATGACTGTGATATTTAAATTGAATTCAGATATAAACATCTAGTTCCAGGTATGACAAAGATATTATTTAAATTGAATTCAGATATAAATATTTAGTTGCAAGTTTGACAGGGATATTATTTGAACTGAATTCAGATATAAACATTTAGTTACAAGTATGACAGAGATATTATTTGAATTGAATTCAGATATAAACATTCAGCTGCAAGTATGACAGGGATATTATATAAATTAAATTCAGATATAAACATTTAGTCCCAAGTATGACAGTGATATTATTTAAATTGAATTTAGATGTAAAAATTTAGTTTCAAGTATGACAGTGATATTTAAATTAAATTCAGATATAAACATTTAGTCCCAAGCATGACAGTGATATTATTTGAATCGAATTTAGATGTAAACATTTAGTTCCAAGTATGACAGTGGTATTTAAATTGAATTCAGATATAAGCATTTAGTTCCAAGTATGACAGGGATACTAAGTATAATGTCGACATTTCTGTGAATTGTTAAATGTCACAGTATCGCAACAACCAACGCACGTTCCTATTTATGTCTGGATGTGTAGGCATCGATTTTTTCCCCTGGTAATAATAGTTCAAGTTCGCTGTGAATACAACGGCAGTACGGCGTGTTCAAACGCCTGGTTTATTGATGACTAATGTAATACGAGGACATGTGAGTATCTCTGTCTCTCTCTCTCTCTTCCAAAAGTCCGTGGAGGAAATTGATTAACCTTTTTCTATATATCTGTGTTTGTGTATGAGAGGGAGAGTCTCTCTCTCTCTCTCTCTCTCTCTCTCTCTCTCTCTCTCTCTCTCTCTCTCTCTCTCTCGTTTTTAAGAGTACACGAAGGAATTTGATTAACCTTTCTCTATCTATCTGTGTTTGTGTATGATCTCTCTCTCTCTCTCTCTCTCTCTCTCTCTCTCTCTCTCTCTCTCTCTCTCTCTCTCTCTCTCTCGTTTTTAAGAGTACACGAAGGAATCTGATTAACCTTTTTCTATCTATCTGTGTTTGTGTATGAGAGAGAGAGAGAGAGAGAGAGAGAGAGAGAGAGAGAGAGAGAGAGAGAGAGAGAGAGAGAGAGAGAGTTCCTTATTCTTGAGCTAATCAGTATTTAGAATGTTATATCTGTCAGTGCTTTCATGAGATTTTAGTAATTCTGATTTTTAGAGGAGTAACCATCAATGCATGCTAAGTAGCGTTGGTCTGGTCAGAGCTTGGATGGGTGACCAATGAGAAATGGACGAATTTGACCCATGATCCCCGGTCACAGCCGGGGTTGTGGATTTGGCTGGTGACTCCATGCATATAATAAGAAAAAAAAAAAAAACTAATCCAAGCTCGGGAATCTGTTGTGATAGCCAGTGAGTCACAATGAGGCCTGATCTAAAGCTTAACCTGTAATTTATAGTTTAATGTTTTTTTTTTTTTTACGTGACTTCCTACAGTTTACACCCTCAAAATGTCTGTGCTTTTCCCCAAAAGGTTTACTACCAAAAGTGACCAAATTCCCATAAGGTATACGGCGGTACTTTATGCGTTCTATGCTTGCGAGTTATATGTATATATATTCATATAAATATACATATATATATATATATATACATACATATATACATAAATATATATCTATATATAAATTATAAATATATATATATATATATATATATATATATATATATATATATATATATATATAAATATAAAATCTTATTTCTCCATACAAGGGGTGGTTTCAGTGATCGTTAACCTTTCGTTTCTCTGCAGTTCATTAAAGCGGAGGTTGTTAACACAGCGCCCTTTACCATGTTTGTTGTGACCCACCACAAACAGCTAACCCACAAACCCATATTTCACTCCTTAGGTGAATAAAGGCACCGGGGATGTTTCAGGAAACGGGCCCGTGTTATTCCTCAAGCGTGGGGTTTGAACTCCAGATTTTTGTCTCTTCGTTCAATCAGCCTTGTACATGATAATAACAATAATGTATAATATATATAAATTGGTAGTGTTTCCTTAAAGTAGTAGATGCTACTTGGACATTGGCATTCAACGGTAAAATAGATTCAAGGAACAAATAGCATTATGTGGACGCGGAAGAAACAAAAAAGTCGACCTCCATGAGTGGACGCGTCAAAGCGGGAAGTATGACGCAATGCCTTTAGACTGCCACGCACAAAACAAAATATGTCTCAGTGAAACGTTATATTTTCCGACCTTAATTTTTGTCTTTTTTTTACGAGTGAATTAGTTCCTGTTTTGATGTGCGTCTCTTGTTCGAAATTTTTGATCCTCCAGTTTCCTCCCCCTAAAAAAAGGTAATTATTTTTTCGAGTGCAAGAAAATGGTCTGATAATAATAATAATAATAATAATAATAATAATAATAATAATAATAATAATAGCTGTATGTTGATGGATGAGTATGACATTTTTATATTGCTCTATGATGATGCGCAAACTCTCTCTCTCTCTCTCTCTTTTCTAATATATATATATATATATATATATATATATATATATATATATATATATATATATATATATATATATATATATATATATATATATATATATATATATACACACACACATATGTATGTATATATATATATATATATATATATATATATATATATTTATATATATGTGTGTGTGTGTGTGTGTGTGTGAGAGAGACGTGTATCAGCAGTTCTCAGGCTGAAGCGTTCTGTAACAGTTTTTCTCTTGGACATTGGGCTGCGAAGTCTAGGAGCTGTTCAGTACTGATAAATTTTCGACCCTGAACTCCAACAGTTAATGGTATCATTCTAAGTCCCATAGACCAGAGACCCAATGGAGTGAGTTTATGTGGGGGTATTTTCTTGAGCTTTAACGTCAGGCAGTTTTTAAAAAAAGTTATTTTCCCTAAATTAATAGGGTTTAATTATAATGTTCTCTTATTTTAACTCTCCACTTTAGGGCATTTCATCCGACTCATTGCTGGAGTGCCCGACTACCGCAAAGTAGTTAAGTGTGTGTGTGTGTGTGTATTTTATATATATATCTATGTATATATATTATATATATATATATATATATATATATATATATATATATATATATATATATATATATATATATATATATATATATATGTTACAATAACATATATATACATATATATATCACACATTACCACAGGTGAAAAATAAGAGACCGGTCCTGTGGCTTCTAACACTATGTATCAGTACTTCGTCAGTGGCTTCGAAATAAAGTCGAAACCGGTCAGAACCTACACCCCGTCTCTTATTTTTCACCTGTGGTAATGTGTGATAAATGAATCACGTACAAAAGTGATTATAATCATATATATATACACACACATACATACACACACACACACACACACACACACACACACACACACACACACACACACACATATATATATATATATATATATATATATATATATATATATATATATATATATATTATATTTAAAATGGAATCATTAATCTTGGTTTTCTCAATCCGAGTTTATCTCATTTTATCTGCCGTTATTTGTATAACATCCTCTACGTTTTGGGAAGAATCCTCTAGAAACTGTAGTCTTGGTTGCCACGGAGAGAGAGAGAGAGAGAGAGAGAGAGAGAGAGAGAGCCTCTGTAAATTGTAGACCTGGTTGCTACTGAGAGAGAGAGAGAGAGAGAGAGAGAGAGAGCTCTGGAAATTGTAGACCTGGTTGCTACTGAGAGAGAGAGAGAGAGAGAGAGAGAGAGAGAGAGAGAGAGAGAGAGAGAGACCTGGTTGCTAGAGAGATAGCATATCCTATCGAAAGTGTAGTCCTGGTTGCTGACCGAGAGACGAGAGAGAGAGAGAGAGAGAGAGAGAGAGAGAGCCTGTAAAAATTGTAGACCTGGTTGCTACTGAACGAGAGAGAGAGAGAGAGAGAGAGAGAGAGAGAGAGAGAGAGAGAGAGAGAGAGAGAGAGCGAGCTGGAAATCATAGTTCACGTACCAATCCAAAGAAGTTGGAATGACAGAGCAAATTAGAGGCAGAACCACACATTTAAACAAGGATAATGAACACAAATTCCAAGTGCAATAACTCCTATAACATGTGTACATAGCAATTAACAGTTGCAGGTATAACATTAATAATGAGTTGGAATAGAGGTAAAGTCAGTTTTTGGGCTACTATTTAAGAAAAAGAAATGACAGATTTTGCGTGAGTTAATCCCAAGTGGGTTTAAGTACTCGATGATTGGTCTAGATCACCCACGTATTTGAGAGCCAATCAGAAATCTCCATTCTTTAATGTATCAGTCTGATTGGCTACCATTTCGAGGTGCATATGTAAATGTGTTTATGTTTGTACCGTGAAAACTAAACAAAAGTGGTCAAATTTGGTTTACTGAGAGCAGTATGTGTCCAGTTTTGAACTCTTTTTGTGTTAAGGATTGCGGCCTCGGCAACGTTATTATCCTTGTCATTTCATGCAGAAAGATACTCCCCCCATTTGTGACTATTCTCGAATTTCATAAATTCAAAATGATTCTGTCTGTTTTTAGATGATCCTAGATGCACTCAAAGATGAGAGCGTGCGAGCAGGTCGTTAATACTTTAGTACCAGGAGACGAGGGAGAAGAGCGAGTATAACAATGCCTCATTATTTCAGAAGTTGTCACATCGGCATACTTTTTAATAAGTCAGTCAGAGTTGCCAGTTGTTGTTTTTATTTATCTGTAAGAGAAAACTTCTGGGATGGCTCCTGTCTGTCCCTCCGCACTTTTTCCGTCCGCCCTCAGATCTTAACAACTGCTGAGGCTAGAGGGCTGCAAATTGGTATGTTGATCATGCACCCTCCAATCATCAAACATACCAAATTGCAGCCCTCTAGCCTCAGTAATTTTTATTTTATTTAAGGTTAGAGTTTGCCATGATCGTGCGTCTGGCAACGATATACACAGTCCACCACCGGGCCGTGGTTAAAGTTTCATGGGCCGTAGGTCATACAGCATTATACAAAGACCACCGAAAGATAGATCTGTTTTCAGTGGCCTGGATTATACGCTGCACAGAAAACTCTATTGCGCCGAAGAAACTTCGGCCCATTTTTTACTCGTTATAATTACTTTTTATAATGGTACCATTAAACACAACCGTTAATTTTCATCATTTTATTTTGGAATCTTCGTGATATTTCTACACGTTATTCATGAATTGATGGTTATGAATTGACGATTACGAGTTGACGAGTTGAGAAATATTAATGAATTTATGCATAATTAATTTAGGTTCATTTTCTGTCGATTCACATCCAAATCTTATTTTACTACTTTGGGGGGCGAATGTTGTTCTCGTCGCGTTGTCGGTTAATAGAATGCCCTGATTATCTGTTGAATTATTGTATCCGATGAAGCAATTAACTGTATAGTCCGACGGTTAATTAGGTGATTAATGACGTAATTAGTCAAGGATTTATAGCTGTATTTTATGACTTAGTTCAGATTGATTACGTCGGGGATCATTGTTCGGTGATTCAGTCGCGTCGCTGGAGAATGTCTTCGTAAAACACCTAGGATCCACTTATTGTTTCCACCGTGCTTACTTATAAATAAATCAATAAATATATATATGTGTGTGTGTATATATATATATATCTGCTAAGAAAAGGACGATAAGTCGAAAGGCCTAGCAGCACTCCATTGCTTCTCTTTCCTTCGTGGATTTTGTCTTTATATATATTCATCACGTTGCCTATCTTCGTGATTCAGTTATACATACATAAATATAATATATGTGTATATATATGTGTGTGCATATACTGTATATATATATATATATATATATATATATATATATATATATATATATATATATGTTTATTTATTTATTTATTTGAGGTCAGTAGAACGGGCAGGAGAACAATCAGTATTAATCGTGTAAGTGGTGTTAGTTTTTCTCTCGGCAGGGCAGAATGTGCCTCTGCTGTTTTTATCTTTAATTCAAATTGCCGGGCGTTCTGTTCTGTTCGCTTCTGCAGTTATCTGCATCACGCACTACTTTAGTTACTTTAGTTAGTGTGATTACTTGAGGGGCCCTTTCGAAAATCAACTGTATTTAGGAAGAATTTTAAGCATGAGAATAGAGAAAATATGTAACTTACGCTATGAGATTTTCAGTTACAAGTAGTCTACAGAATTTGGTTTTTAGTTGTCTGTAAAAGAAAACTATTGTGCCGTCTTTGTCTGTCCGTCTGCACTTTTTTCTGTCCGTACTTTTTCTGTCCGCCCTCAGATCTTAAAAACTACTGAGGCTAGGGGGCTGCAAATTGGTATGTTGATCATCTACCTCGCAATCATCAAACATGCTAAATTGCAGCCCTCTAGCCCCAGTAATTTTGATTTTATCTAAAGTTAAAGTTATCCATAATCGTGCTTCTGGCAACGGCATAGGGCAGGCCACCACCGGGCTGTGGTTAAAGATTCATGGGCTGCGGCTCATACAGCATTATACAGAGACCACCGAAAGATAGATCTGTTTTCGGTGGCCTTGATTAAACTTTGTAGCGGCTGTACAGAAAACTCGATTGCGCCGAAGAGACTTCGGCGCCTTTTTTACTTGTTATAAGTTTGACGAGGAAGCTTGTCTCGTTCACAAGATTTCATTTTATTTCCGGTTTTATTCGTGTAACTTGAAGAAGCATTTATATAAACAAGCCTGAACTTAATTGAAGTACATAAAGAAAATTCATATCAAAATTTTAATTGATATTACTTAAAGTTGCAAACGGATTTGTGTCATTGACGACCACAGTCGTTGCAGCGCCAGGCTACAGAAAGTCAGTTACTCTGTCCGTAAGGGCTGGGTTTATGGCTTCCACTGGAGTGAGCCCAACTCTGTTTGCTTTTCTCTTTCCTGTCCTCCTTCAGGTGTTTGCTAGCTAAGGTTATTGGATTGGCCGTCCTATTGGCCTTTGAAAAAGAAGGCAAGTCTTTCTGACATGAACTGGCAATTGCCTCTGACAAATAGCCCTATATATGGGGCCACTTTCCTTACTCTTTGTTTTTTTCAGAGGTACCCCGTAGGGGGGTAGTGCCGTTAGTGCACCTCGCGCGGTGCACTGTAGGCATTACTTGAGGTTCTTTGCAGCGTGCCTCTGTCTCCTAGCTGCAACCCCTTTCGTTCTTTTTACTGTACCTCCTTTCATATTATTTTTCTTCCATCTTACTTGACAACCCTCTCCTAACAATTGATTCATAGTGCAACTGCGAGGGTTTCCTCCTGTTACATCTTTCAGACTTTTCTACTATCAGTTTCCGTTTCAGCGCTGAATGACCTCATAGGTCCCAGTGCTTGGCCTTTGGCCAGAATTCTTATTCATTTCAATACCTCAGAGGTGAAAACGAATTCCTTGATTCTTCGTGATACGACAGTTTTCCTTGAAATCTAGATTTTTTTTTTTTCTACTGATGGTCAGATTGGTTCATTGTAAGCTATATGGTATCGCAACTACCAGGGGCACTGACCCCGTGATAATGGTCAGAAGGAAATCGCAGTATCATAAAAGCCATCCAGAGTCTTGCTGCCGTGGAGTGCTTTTGCAGGTTATTCATAGCTGAGAGGGGAAATTAAATTCTCAGTTTACTGAAGGAATTTGTTTAGTCGGTATGTTTGCCATTTTTCTTCTGTTAATGCTTTGCGCTCTGTGTTAGGGAAGGTTAAGCTGGTAGTATTGCAGCTGTTGCGAAAGCAGCCATTTCTCAAATTTGAGTCAAATTTTGGAACGTATTCACTGCAATTAAAATCGGTAAATTCTTAACTGCCATTTAGGTTCGCTTTGGAAAAAAAAGAAAGACATTTACCCATGCATGCGGCCACGCGCATTGAAGTTTTTACTTTCATTTCATTTCCAAAATGCAGATTCAGAGATTTCCTTTGAAAAACTGATCAAGAGAGATTTCATGGAAAGCTGTGTTGTTGTTGTTGTTGTTGTTTCTTTCTTGTTGTTGTTGTTCCTGCTGCTGCTGCTGTTGCTCAAATGTCTGCGGTAGTCAGTGGCGGGTAGCAAAGCATTGTGTGTGTGTACTCGAGGTTCATGGTGATTGAATATGCTAGCAAGCGCTTGCAATGGCTGCGAATCGCGAGTAGATACGGAAGCGAAGGTGGAAGGGAGAAAAGGGATGAGGAAAAGAGAAAGACCGGATTTGCTGCTCGCATCTTGCCAGTCCACTTCTGAGAGGAAGTTAATTAGACGTGAATTATTGAGAAGCCCAACAATGGCACTGAAGGGTCAACAAGAACGGGGTCCGACAAAGAGAATAATTGTTGTTGTTGTTGTTGTTGGAAGTAATGTAATGCGCGCAGCGAGGGATCCCTTTCCGATGGGTGGAAGGGTAATTAGGGCCAGGAAACAGGTGCAGCAGTGGGAAAGGAGTGGGAAAAATACGGTAAGGGGAGGGAAGAGATGTAAGTGGATCAGTAGTGGGGTATCGGAGAAGGATAAAAAGGTAAAGAGGAATGTTGAGGTAAGTAAAGGAGAGCTGGGAATGAACGGAGAAGTTTTTCGCCTCCAAGCGTCGAGTGAAGGGAATGTTTTGCAAGAAGAGGAGACAAAATATCCTTTTACGGATGATCATGAAAGATGCATGCAGAGTGGGAGGCACAAACGCTTGTGTTTATTCAAACGGATGTATCCTTTGAAGTGTCGTATACAAAGGATTTGGGTAAATGGGCAGCCATATTTTTGTTGGAAGCACCATGTAACGTTCCCATGACAGTGTGTATGTGTGTGATTCTGAATGCGACATGGAAAACGTTATCAGCTAAAATTGTCAAGTCGAGAAATGGGACGTTGATGAAACCTTGTTGTCATAGGTAGGAATTTTTAGTTTTCTGTAAAACAAAACTATTGAGATGGCTGTCTTTCTGTCCGCCTTCAGATCTTAAAAACTACTGAGGCTAGAGGGCTGCAAATTGGTATGTGGATCATCCACCCTCCAATTATCAGGCATACCAAATTGCAGCCCTCTAGCCTCAATAGTTTTTATTTTATTTAGGGTAAAAAATTAGCTATGACTGCATCCGACACAGCTATATGTGCTGACAACGCAGGCCACTACTGGACCGTGGCTGAAAGTTTCATGGGCCGCGGCTGAGAGTTTCATGGGCCATGGCTGAGAGTTTCATACAGCATTATACACTGTACAGAAAACTAGATTACGTCGATTTGTTTTTATGTAATTATTACCCAAATACAGTATTCGATGACAATGGTCTCCCAAAGGGACTGGAATATCTTTCACGAATTTTCAATATTTCTCGTATCATTGCATCTGGACCCGAGCCATTTCCAGTCGCCGTTGGGCGTATGTCCAACGTTTGCTGGATCCTCCGCGGCGCCTAAACTCGCTGTATCCGAAGGGAGCCTTGGAAGCCAAATTCAGATACCATAACCTCGGGTAATCTTCACTGCCTTTATGCCAGATTTTTAGTTTTTTATAAAAGAAAACTATTGTGCCGGCTTTGTCTGTCCGTCCGCACTCTTTTCGTCCGTACCTTTTCTCTCCGCTCTCAGATCTTAAAAACTACTGAGCCTAGAAGGCTGCAAATTGATATATTGATCATCCACCCTCCAATCATTTAACATGCCCTCTAGCCTCAATTTTATTTAAGGTTAAAGTTAGAATCGTGCTTCTGAACGATATTCCATGGGATGCGACTCATGCATTATACAGACCACAGAAAGATAGATCCATTTTCGGTTGCCTTGATTATCTGTAGCGGCTGTACAGAAAACCCGAAGAAAGTTCGGCGCATTTTTACTGTTATTTAAATGTTCACGACTGTTGGAGCTTCTTACTAATATTAAGGGAAAAACACAAAGATTACATTAGATTAAATATATTATTATTATTATTATTATTATTATTATTATTATTATTATTATTATTATTATTATTATTATTATTCAGAATAAACGCCCATTTTTTGGAAAAAGCCTTCAGGGTCCTTTCAACTCCTTCAAAGAGTGTGGTGTTCATTTGAAAGTTAATAGGAAATACAGAAAGAAAAGATCAGTAATTAGAAAAAAAATTTAAAAAATAATAAAAAATAGATAAAAATATAGGTAAGTTACTAAAATGAAAGATGAGTTTTTGTAGGATAGTCCACTGTATTCTTTGCCTTTCTTGTATCCTGCCAGTGGTGTCTTGGTTGCATGTTAACAATGCAGTCTAGCTCTCCCACGCTGTCAAACAGAGGACTTCGATATTCCGCGTTGATACAAGGCTAGCTTAATCTAACGACGCGAATGCGGTACTTGGTAAAAAATGTGTGTTTTTGATATCGCCTCACGCGCGGTGTACTGTAGGCATTACTAAAGGTTCTTTGCAGCGTTCCTTCGGCCCCCCTAGCTGCAACCCCTTTCGTTATTTTTACTGTACCTCCTTTCATATTCTTTCTTCCATCCGTCCATCCTCTCTTAACACCTTTGTCACCTTTTACTCACAAATTTTCCTTTCGGTGCTGAAGGACCTCATAGGTCTCAGCGCTTGGCCTTTGGCCTAAGTTATAATATTATATATATATATATATATATATATATATATATATATATATATATATATATATATATATATATATATATATATATATATATATATATATATATATATATATATTCAGATTTAAGTGGGTCACTTCCATGACTATTTGGGAACATTCACGATTTTTGGAGTTTCTTCAACTGTCGCCGTATGTCATCACAGAAAAGGAAGATGAACATATTTTCCATTTTTAACAGATTTCCCCATCAGTAATGATTAATTTATTTGAACTAATCCGAGGGATATTTTTCTTATGTTTCCTCAGACCCCAAAACCGGTCTTTTGGGCTATTTGTTTTCATGTTAGATTTCAACATGCCAAACCGTTTAGGGGTTCGAAAACGTATGGAAAATACCTTGGATATTTATGCATTATATTTTAGTATTCTCTTCTTTATTTGCGTGGTTTGTTTTATTTCTTGATTTAAACCTGACGCCCGTATCAAGATCTCGGAGTCCCTAGCTGCAGCCCCTTTCGTTCCTTTTACTGTACCTCCTTTCATATTCTTTCTTCGATCTTACTTTCCACCCTCTCCTAAATATTGATTCATAGTGCAACTGCTTTGAGGTTTTCCTCCTGTTACACCTTTCAAGCATTTTTATTGTCAATTTCCGTTTCAGCGCTGAATGACCTCATAGGTCCCAGCGCTTTGGCCTTTTAGCCTAAATTCTATATTCAATTCAGTACAAGATCTCTGAGGCTTTGTGTTTCTTATCCTTTACGCAGTGTCGACTGTTTTTATGAAAATATCGTGGTAACGGAAAAAGATGGCGGAGAAGTATCTCCTCCTGTAAATGCAGTGGGAAAACGTAGGATGGGAGAGAATAAGAATACTCTCGCAATCTTCTTTACTGCAGTGCAATATTTCAATATTTTTTTCCATTATTATACAATTTATTATACAGTGTATATTCCGGGTATATGCGCGAGGAGCCTTCAGTTGAAGTAGTGCAGTGCAAGAAAATATTCCCTGCATATGCGCGAGGAGACTTCAGTTGAACACCGTTAGTAGCTTGGCTTTTTGAGTTGATAATGCGAAAGGAAAGACTAATATAATAAGTTGAAGAATCGAGGAACTTGGTAAGGGGAAAGGGCCGCTGGAAAGATGGTTGCTGTGTAAACCTTCTCTCGAGGGTAACTTTTACAAGATTTTATTTTAATTTTGTACTAATTCATGTGTTTATTGTTGTTATTCAATAATTGCATATTCAGTTATTTTATGGATCATGTTTATAAAACTAATTTGTCGTTTTACTTATAGACAAATATGATATATCTCTCTATATATTATCTATCTGTATTTATATATATAACCCCATTACTTTTTATTTTTAGAAGGACTATATATTCTCAGTAACTCTGTTTTGCAAGTTCGTGGTCTTTTTGATTATTATTTGAGAATTTATGATTATTAATATAAATGAGAATGTACGATCACCAATAAAGAGAAGTAAATATAATGACAGCAGCAGCAGGGAATAAGCAAATACACGGGCAAAACGTGATAAGAGGCGAATGCAGGCATTAGATTAATTAGTGACAGAAGGCTTAATGGCGAGGGATCGGAGATATTTATTTGAAAATGTGATTACTCAACTTGATTAAAGATGCTGGAATTAAAGAGGATTACGGCGAATGGACCCGGATGAAGGAAAAGTGATCGCCGAGCCGAAATTAGTGTGTGTTTGTGTGTGTGTTTCTGTGGGTGAGTGTGCGCGCCCGCGCACCGTTTTGACATCGCAGAGGCTAGAGGTAATGGGAGGGGAGGGTTGGTGGGGAAATGTTGAGAGAGCTTTAGAAAGAACTGAAGTGACGCCTTGAGAGCTATGTCATGGCTCTTCTTGTTGTTGTTTTTGTTTTTGTTGTTGTTTTTGTTTTTGATTTTTTTGTTTTGTTGTTTGTTCAGGATTAGAGGCCAGCCTTGTCTCTTCTTCGCTCTCCTTTAAATATCAGGGTCTTTGTACCTTTTATCATCTGATTGCTTACTTTCTTTACCGCTTTGTGAAAAGACCCTCTTACCTTTCCGTATAAGGCGATTTCAGTTTTCTGTAAAAGAAAACTACTGTGCCGGCTTTGTTTTGTCCGTCCGCACTTTATTCTGTCCGCACTTTTTCCGCCCGCCCTCAGATCTTAAAAACTACTGAGGCTAGAGGGCTGCAAATTGGTATGTTGATCATCCACCCTCAGGTCATCAAACATACCAAATTGCAGCCCCCTAGCGTCAGTAGTTTTTATTTTATTTAAGGTTAAAATTAGCCATAATCGTGCTTCTGGCAACGATATAGGTTAGGCCACCACCGGGACGTGGTTAAAGTTTCATGGGGCGCGGCTCATTCAGCATTATGCCGAGACCACCGAAAGATAGATTTATTTTCGGTTATCTTGATTATACGCCGTAGCGGCTGTACAAAAAACTCGATTGTGCCGAAGAAACTTCGGCGCATTTTTCACTTGTTTTGTTAATAGCACATTTACGTAGGAGAGAAGCGCAGTCATTGGCGTATGCATACCTGCGCGCATTCATGGAGTTATATAATGTATACATCGCTGTGTAAGATAAAATTTTATACTGTGGGAAGTAACATATTTTATAAGACGAATATTTTGCCAATAGAAAGGAATGAGAATTCCTCCATGAGATGTAAAAAGGAAGATTTTAGTCGCCAGGAATGCGTCAGACAGTTTAAAGAACTAATTACCTCTGTCAAGAAAATGTTATTTTAATATTTTTTAGGGGTCATTATCTTTATGATATTTACAGTCTCTTGTTTATGTTTTCACGGTCGTCCCCAACGGCCTTGTACTAAACACGCCGGGTTAAAACCCCAACGGCCTTGTACTAAACATGCCGGGTTAAAACCCTCGGGGGTGGGGTTCACTACCTAGGAAAGATCCGATTAACTTTGCAAAATACCCCAGCCCCTCCGAAGACCGAAAGCTAAGATGCGTGGCACAATTTAGGTCTACCACTGCAGGTGTAAGGTCCTCGGGTGTGTAGAGGAGGCAGCCGTAATGTATAACGTTTTAAGAGGTCAAAGTAAAATACCAGGATCAGCTTCGCCCTGACCTAAGCTCGTAGTCATGCCCGGATGCAAATTCCTGAGATGTATGCTAGTACTGCACCAGCCCGGTTTTTTATTTTTGCCATACCCCTAGTTTAGGTTAGATTAGGGTAGAGTTGTTTTGAAATACCCGGTTATTTGTGTGTGGCAAACATAATGAGATTATTATCAAGAAAATTCTGTGGTTAGTTTTTAAGATATGGCGTCCCGCTTTTTTCAGGGAAAGGTCCCTACGGTACTCGGTTACTTCTCGGGAAAATGCTGCCCGGATTCTCTCTCTCTCTCTCTCTCTCTCTCTCTCTCTCTCTCTCTCTCTCTCTCTCTCCAGAACCGACCTGGTGCTCTAGGGATTAATTCTCATTTCTAGGATTCAGTAAACGTGCGGAACGGACAGCCAAAGAGAATTACGTGGAAAACTGGGTTTCATTAGTGGCCTCATTCTTATTTTTGTATAAGGAAGCCTCTGTAATGATCTTTTATATGTGATCTCTAACCTTTTCCGCTTTTGCGTGTCTTTGTCAGTGATACTCGGGCGGGTAAAAAGGTTCTTATTACCCACCAAGACCTTATGGGTGGTGAATTGATTGTAAAGAACCCATTCTTTGGAGGCGTGAATATAAAACGCCAAAGTTCTCTGTACTTTCAGTACTGATCCTTTGTGCGTGTCTTGAATGACACTTGGAGAATTTTTTTCAACTTATTGCCCTTGCAAGGTACATATGCTCTTTCTCTCTCTCTCTCTCTCTCTCTCTAAGAGGCTCTTGCACTGCACATCTCTCTCTCTCTCTCTCTCTCTCTCTCTCTCTCTCTCTCTCTCTCTCTCTCTCTCTCTCTCTCTCTCTCTCTCTCTCCAATAAGAGAATTTTTTAACTTGTTGCCTTTGCAAGGCACATGTACATCTCTCTCTCTCTCTCTCTCTCTCTCTCTCTCTCTCTCTCTCTCTCTCTCTCTCCAATAAGAGATTTTTTTAACTTGCCTTTGCAAGGCACTGCTCTCTTCTCTCTCTCTCTCTCTCTCTCTCTCTCTCTCTCTCTCTCTCTCTCTCTCTCTCTCTCAATAAGAGAATTTTTTTAACTCTCTTTTTGCAATAAATGTTCTCTCTCTCTCTCTCTCTCTCTCTCTCTCTCTCTCTCTCTCTCTCTCTCTCTCTCTCTCTCTCTCTCTCTCTCCAATAAGAGAATTTTTTAACTTACTGCTTTTGCAAGGCACATATGCTCTCTCTCTCTCTCTCTCTCTCTCTCTCTCTCTCTCTCTCTCTCTCTCTCTCTCTCTCTCTCTCTCTCTCTCTCTCTCTCTCTCTCTCTCTCTCTCTCTCTCTCTCTCTCTCTCTCTCTCTCTCTCTCCAATAAAATTTTTTTAACTTACTGCCTTTGCAAGGCACATATGTCTCTCTCTCTCTCTCTCTCTCTCTCTCTCTCTCTCTCTCTCTCTCTCTCTCTCTCTCTCTCTCCAATAAAGACTTTTTAAATAAGATTAAATAAAACACTCGGACGTGAATGTCGGTATTTTATTTGCTGTACATATTTAGGAGTCTCAGTTGTTTAGCTGCATTTAATAGCTTCTGTCGATTATATCTTGCGTAAAATAACTTAGTAGCATGTATCTGGTCCGCTGGTATAGTGGTTAGTGTCGTGACATGCCAGTCAGCTGTGGCGGGTTCGCGTCTCCCCCAGGGCGGTGAAAAATCACTGGCTCTGTATCATGATCAGTTACTGCTGCAGTGTTGGGGGGTCTGCTGCGGTGGGAGGTTGAAACCAATATTCTTTGGAAGCTTGAATTTCAAGTCAGTGGCCCCTTTGGTGGGCTTGTTCCATGTGGATAGGTTTCACCTACTGAAGTAATAATAATAATAATAATAATAATAATAATAATAATAATAATAATAATAATAATAATATGAAGGGAGTAGACCCTCTTTTAAACAGGTCTTATTAAAAAGGATGGCTGTATTATGCGAATATATCTCATAAAGTGTCTTTTCTATTTTCTATTTTCCTTATGATTCGCTGAGCCCGACAAGCGAATCGTAAGGAAAATAGAAAAGACACTATATAAGATAATAATAATAATAATAATAATAATAATATCCTGAGCGATATAGCGACTTGTATATTATATGTGTGTGTTTCTCTTGAAAGGTTAATCACTTGGTTGAATCAATCGGTAAATTGCCGTTACGTCAACAAAGGCCATTGAAATCAGAGGCATTAAGTTGATAAGATATCCTCTGACAGAATCAACAAAGGGGCTTAACAAGAAAACATGATCTGATATATTATGACGAATAAGATCGCTAAATAACTCAAAAGAACCGAACAGTAAATCTAGAGTCTTTTTTCTAGAGAACCAAAAGGCTTCCGAGCTAAATCTTCTTGAAGTAAAAAATGATAAACGGAATATCCTATCGAATCCTCGTATTCAATCCTGATTACAAGCGAGCGCGTAGTGTTTGATAAACCGTATTAATTAGCATCATACAAAAAAAATGTTTTGACTTAATTAATAAAGGGTGCGGCTGTTGTTGCGTTGAAACGAGATTATTTAGACTAATGAATTGCCAACATGTCTCCCTTCCTCTCCCCCTCCCCCTCTCTCTGTCCCTAACTTCATCCACTTCCCTCCCTCCCTCCCTTCCTCAATCCCTCCCTCTATTTCATCCAGCCAACCTTAGCAGACCCCTAGATATATACTCGCTGATCCGTCCATCCACTTCCTCCCTCCCTCCCTCCCTCCCTCCCTCCACTTCTCTCCCTCCACTTCTCTCCCTCCCTCGCTCCATCCCTCCCTCCACTTCCCTCCCTCCCTCAATCCTTCCTTCCACTTCCTTCCTCCCTCCTCCTCCCTCAATTCCTCTATTTCATCCACCCATCCATAGCAGACCCCTAGATATGTACTCGCTGATCCGTCCCCCAAAAACCCAGTCACCAATCCCCTACCCATTCCAGGTTCACCTCATATCCCACCTCACACCCAACGCCCCCCCCCAGACCCCTCACCCCCCCCCCAAAAGGAGACAAAAACTTCAAAGGAATAGATTGGAAAGACGATTAGGTTTGATGCTTCTCGTCCACTGCACACTACTTTTCGGTGGCAATAAGAGGCCCAGGAAAAAAAGAAAATCAAAATGAGCTGCTGTCGTGCGTGTTAGGAGTCTTCCTTCATTAAAGTTTTGGGTTTAATAGTGAAAAGGTTATTAGGGAGATTGATATCAACGATAATAAGTTTTTCCTTGATTTTCTCGCGTTCGTAGTTTTCCACGCGTTCGCTCGTGACGGAGTTTTACAGTATCTCGCTTCGCTTCCAAATGAACCCAGAAACCGGGCAAGGAAGTGGCAGTTTGGGCGTCATCAAATGAAAAATCAGTTTTAAATCCACTTCTTCATGAAATTAGAATTGATGCTCACTCAGTTTTATCCATCCTGACTTATTTTTTTTATAGATGATTAAGGATAATAGATACTTTGAAGTATTCCATCCTATCTTGTGTCAACTTCCGTAAGACTTGTAAGCCTAAGCTGGGATTAATGTGCCTGGTTGTTATTCGACTCTGCTGTCTGTGAGAGAGAGAGAGAGAGAGAGAGAGAGAGAGAGAGAGAGAGAGAGAGAGAGAAAGTCACGAATGATCAGATAATAATAAAGAAAGGGAACCGAAAGACCGTTTACAAAGTTACGATAATTTCCACACGCGGTGAAACCTTTTATAAGAGAGTAATAATATCTTTTCTTCTTAAAAAAAAAAACATGACAGATGCAGAGACAGGAGAGACGCTGAGTCTTGCTAATGCTGGTGAGACTTCGTCAGGCTATCGAGGTCTGGGAAGCATTTTCCCGAGATGTAACCGAGCGCCGGGACCTTTCCCTAAAAAAAGCGGGACGCCATATCTTAAAAACTAACCATAGAATTTTCTTGAAAATAATCTCATTATGTTTACCTAACCCAACCTAACCTAATTTAATCTAACCTAACCTAACCTAGGGGTATGCCCCCCCAAAAAAAAAAAAAACTGGGGCTGGTTCAATTTGCGTCTGGGAAAGGTAAAGTTGGGTAAGGGTTGGCCTCTAATGCAGAATATACCCTTTTGATACTGTTAGGGATAAGAAGTTAGAACAATGCGCATTGAGTTGGTGATGAAAACTGGAAAGATTTAATAGAATTAACTTGAGATAGAGATATCTGGCGTGAGTTCATTTAGGTCACTTGTTTCCATTGCGTGTTAGAGGGTATTATCATTATTATAATTATTTTAGTAGATGGGACCTATTCACATGGAACAAGCACACCAGAGGGGCCAATGATTTGAAACTCAACCTTCCAATGAATATTGGTTTCAACCTCCCACCTCAGACCCCACACTACATCAGTAACTGATCATGATACGAAGCCAGTGATTTTTTCATCGTCAAGGGGGAGACGCGAACCCGCGACATCTAAGTGACATCCCAAGACACTAACCACTATACCAGCACAATGTAGATCCTGGATTTAGGTAGAGTTTCTTTCCTCTGATCTTGTTGCCGTAAATTTACTGCTCATTAAACATTTAATGTCTGGAGTTCCTGTATTTTACAGTAGCCTTCATTTAGAGTGATGTACAATGGATTTTAGCAATTGATTCATCTCCAAAATCCCTAATTACATCATCATCAATCTGTCCAGACAATTTCCTACTGACAATGGATGCCTTGAATAGCTCATTTTGGTAGACTGAGCTAAAAGCTTGGATCTGAAAAGGTAAAATACGTTCTCATAATCGCAGACATTCGAAAAAAGGGGCCTGATGGATTATTTATGGATCAGTCATAAGTATCCAGTATGTTTTATCTTGGCATGGAAAGACACTCTGGGTCAACACTGTCTGATCCGAGTTTCATTGTTTTCTACTTTGTACTTTTCATACTTTTACGTACTCTGTTCTCCTTCCCACCTGGCTTTCCATTTTTAGTTTTCTGTAAAAGAGAACTACTGAGATGGCTATTTGTCTGTAAAATAAAACTATTGAGATGGCTATTTGTCTGTAAAAGAAAACCTATTGAGATGGCTATTTGTCTGTAAAATAAAACTATTGAGATGGCTATTTGTCTGTAAAAGAAACCTTTTGAGATTACTATTTGTCTGTAAAAGAAACCTTTTGAGATGGCTATTTGTCTGTAAAAGAAACCTTTTGAGATGGCTATTTGTCTGTAAAAGAAACCTTTTGAGATGGCTATTTGTCTGTAAAAGAAACCTTTTGAGATGGCTATTTGTCTGTAAAAGAAACCTTTTGAGATGGCTATTTGTCTGTAAAAAGAAACCTGTTGAGATGGCTAATTGTCTGTAAAAGAAAACTATTGGGATGGCTGTTTGTCTATAAAGAAAACTGTTGAGATGACTATTTGTCTTTAAAAGAAACCTTTTGAGATGGCTATTTGTCTGTAAAAGAAAACTGTTGAGATGGCTAATTGTCTGTAAAAGAAAACTGTTGAGATGGCTAATTGTCTGTAAAAGAAACCTTTTGAGATGGCTATTTGTCTGTAAAAGAAAACTGTTGAGATGGCTATTTGTCTGTAAAAGAAACCTATTGAGATGGCTAATTGTCTGTAAAAGAAAACTGTTGAGATGGCTATTTGTCTGTAAAAGAAACCTATTGAGATGGCTATTTGTCTGTAAAAGAAACCTATTGAGATGGCTAATTGTCTGTAAAAGAAACCTATTGAGATGGCTAATTGTCTGTAAAAGAAACCTATTGAGATGGCTATTTGTCTGTAAAAGAAACCTATTGAGATGGCTATTTGTCTGTAAAAGAAAACTATTGAGATGGCTATTTGTCTGTAAAAGAAACCTATTGAGATGGCTAATTGTCTGTAAAAGAAAACTATTGAGATGGCTATTTGTCTGTAAAGAAACCTATTAAGATGGCTAATTGTCTGTAAAGAAAACTATTGAGATGGCTATTTGTCTGTAAAAGAAACCTATTGAGATGGCTAATTGTCTGTAAAAAGAAAACTGTTGAGATGGCTATTTGTCTGTAAAAGAAACCTATTGAGATGGCTAATTGTCTGTAAAAAGAAACCTATTGAGATGGCTAATTGTCTGTAAAAACCTATTGAGATGGCTAATTGTCTGTAAAAGAAACCTATTGAGATGGCTATTTGTCTGTAAAAGAAACCTATTGAGATGGCTATTTGTCTGTAAAAGAAACCTATTGAGATGGCTAATTGTCTGTAAAAGAAAACTGTTGAGATGGCTATTTGTCTGTAAAAGAAAACTGTTGAGATGGCTATTTGTCTGTAAAAGAAACCTATTGAGATGGCTAATTGTCTGTAAAAGAAAACTGTTGAGATGGCTATTTGTCTGTAAAAGAAACCTATTGAGATGGCTAATTGTCTGTAAAAGAAAACTGTTGAGATGGCTAATTGTCTGTAAAAAAACCTATTGAGATGGCTAATTGTCTGTAAAAAAAAACCTATTGAGATGGCTAATTGTCTGTAAAAGAAACCTATTGAGATGGCTAATTGTCTGTAAAAAAACCTATCAGAGATGGCTAATTGTCTGTAAAAGAAACCTGTTGAGATGGCTATTTGTCTGTCCGGCCGCATTTATCTGTCTGCCCTCAGATCTTAAAAACTACTGAGGCTAGAGGGCTGCAAATTGATATGTTGATCACCCACCCTCCAATCATCAAACATACCAAATTGCAGCCCTCTAGCCTCAGTAATTTTTATTTTATATAAGGTTAAAGTTAGCTATGATCGTTCGGCTGGCATCGTTATAGGTGCCAACAACACATGCCACCACCGGGCCGCGGCTGAGAGTTTCATGGGCCGTGGCTGAGAGTTTCATGCAGCATCATGCGCTGTACAGAAAACTCGATTGCGCCGAAGAAACTTCTCTCTCTCTCTCTCTCTCTTTACTTTTCCGTTCTTAAGCTTTCAACTCTACATTTGATAACAGATTCAAAGCGAACTCGGTAAGAGTCTAGAGAAGGAATCAACTGGTCTCATTAATAATAATAATAATAATAATAATAATAATAATAATAATAATAATAATAATAATAATATCCCGACAGTACATTTCAACAAGAAAAATCATATAAATTTAGCAAGTGAAAATCTCCTCTTGACGCCCATTGTGCTACGATCCCGGACTGCCGAATCATCTCCTTTAGTCGAGGCCCGAAGAAAATGATAAAAAATGATAATGAAGAAAGAAGTACGAGCTATAATGCTCAAGTAGTGGCATCTCTATAAGGAGTAAGTGACCAACCCTTCTTCTTCACCTTGCACATGCGCAGTAGTTAAGTTAAAGAGAGAAAACGGTATCCTTTCCAGGATTTATCGGCACTTTCAGAAGTGCATGTCTGTCCATAATGTGAAAAAGTGGCTCTCCGTGAAAGGCAAGGTTAATAGACATTATCATTCAAATGGAGTTTGTAACATTCGTAGAGCTGTTAGAATATGAACTCGAACTCTATAAAGAACTGGTCAAGCGAGGGTAACTTCTACCCAAGTAATGCCGTTTTTCACCTCAAGTATTTCGGACAACACCCAAAGTAAGAGTATTGTTGAATTGTGCAGCATTGTCCCGTAGGGGGTTAGTGCCGTTAGTGCACCTTACTAATGGTTTTACATATACTGCAAATGGGACCCCCCTCAACAAAGCATTGAAGAATCATTCTGAAACTGCGGTAACTTGTGTATTAGTGTTTCACGAGCCCAGTAAGTAGCATGTCTCATTTTCGAAAAATTTGCAAAATCTGCAGTTTTCCCTTGCCTTATTACTGGTTTTACTGCAAATGGGACCCCCATCAATAAAGCATCAAAGAATCTTTCTGAAACTGCAGTAACTTGTGTATTAGTGCTCAACTAGCCCAGTAGGTGGCATATTTCAGTTTCGAAAATTTTGCAGACTCCTCAGTTTTCCCTTGCCGTACTACAGAGTGTAGATACATATCTCATTGAAGAATCATTCTGAAAATAACTTTTCGTTTCAGACTATCTCAGTTTTGCAGATACTGGAGTTTTCCCTTGCCTGCCCCTTAAATAAAGAATTGAAGAATCATCCTGAAACAGTAACTTGTGTGTTTCAGAACCCAAAAGGTATATCTCACAAATTTTTGCAGATACTGGGACCCCAGATACTCAAATGGGACAAGGCATTGAAGAATCATTCTGAAACTAACTTGCGTTTCACGAGCCCAATAGGTGGCATATCTCAGTTTCGAAAATTTTGCAGATACTGGAGTTTTCCTTGCCTTACTACTGATTTTGCAAGGGGACCCCTTAAATAAAGTTGAAGAATCATCCTGAAACTGCAGTTTGCGTATTAAATTTTCTCAATTTCGCAGATACTGCAGTTTTCCATTTACTACAGGCAGATATAAATCTCCCCTCAATAAGTTAAGAATCATTCTGAAACTGCAGTAACTTGTGTAATTAGCGTTTCACGAGCCCAATTGGCAGCTCAGTTTCGAAAATTTTAGATACTGCCATTTTAGGTCTCCCCGTTAAAATTATCGAAAAAGTTGTAATTTTACCATTGGATTGCAGCACATTATGTTGCTGCATCTTTCTTTTATAGGTTTGTTGTAGTTAAACTGAAAACCCTTGGGTTATTTGTAACACACTCACAGAGTAGAATAGAAACATTGTTTTTGTTGTGATAAAATTGCTATGTTTGTGGCTGCTTCAATAATTTTGACTTCAGTAAAGGAATTCCTCAGTCGCCCGTAGTGATTGTGCCACAATGGTGAGTTCGTGCTATTTCATTTTAATAGCAGCATTATTATGCATATTTTGTTGAAGTGCCGTATTGCGACACTGCCTTGGGGATGATCTCTTTGAAACTGAAACGTTCTCCGAAACTGAAACGGTCTTCGAAACTGAAACGGTCTCTGAAACTGAAATTGTCATTAAAATTAAAACATTCTTTGAAACTGAAACTGTCTTTGAAACCGAAACATTCTCTGAAACTGAAATGGTCTCTGAAACTGAAACGGTCTCTGAAACTGAAACGGTCTTTGAAACTGAAACGGTCTCTGAAACTGAAATTTCAGTGGGCGTACTCTTAGTTGAATATGCATCATGAATGAAAATTTTGTACAGTATGTTTAATGATCTGTTTATTTATTCATGTGTGTATATACATATATATACACTTTATACATACTACGAGTATATATGTATATATGTATATATTCATATGAATAAATAAACAGATCATTATACATATTGTAAGAAATTTATTCATGATGCATATTCAACTAAGAGTACGCCCTCCCATATGCTTGGATTTTTCCACAGCACTGAAATTTATATTTATGTAAAAAAATATATAGATCATTATATATGTATATAAATATATATTTCATCATGATGCATATTCATATATATATATATATATATATATTACATATGCATGAATAATAATTTTCTCTCTCACAGCACTGAAATTTATATTAATCTAAATCTCTCTCTCTCTATATATATATATATATATATATATATATATATATATATATATATATATATATATATATATATATATACATATAAATGCATATATATAATAATTATCTCTCTCTCTCTCTCTCTCTCTCTCTCTCTCTCTCTCTCTCTCTCTCTCTCTCTCTCTCTCTCTCTCTCTATATATATATATATATATATATATATATATATATATATATATATATATATATATATATATATATATATATATATATATATAAATTTGATCCTTTTAAGAAAGGTTGGTGTAGCATTTCGCCACAGATCAAAATCATCACCTTGTCAAGCAAGATAATGCCGTCGCTTCAACCGAGTCACTTTGTGGCTCCTGAAATTAAAAATACAAGAACTCCTTTTTTTCACAGAGTCCAGCAGAGATTTTTGCCTTCGAACGAGGAAAATAAAAAACAAAAAACTCAGTCGATTGTTAATCAAGAGCCATGAATATTCAAATGAGACCAAAACTGCTATTGGCTTTTCTTTTCAGGAAGAGAGGAAACGGATTTTTAAAACGATTTTTAATTGTTGCTCGTGGATCAGCGCGGATTACCTTGACCAGCCAGTGTTATCAGCTTCTGCGGGTAGAACGAAAGAGATAATAGGACTGGAGAGTTGCCTCCTCCTCCTCCTCCTCCTCCTCCTCCTCCTCCTCCTCCTCCTCCTCCTCCTCCTCCTCCTCCTCCTCCTCCTCCTCTCTGTCATGAATATGTAATGGGCTTTAGTGTCAAATTGGAGTTTCTTTTCCCTTTTGATGGAAAGTCACACGACGAAGAATTTCGTACGCTTTCGTTGGTGTACCAGAAATAAATGAAAACAAATGAAGATAAATAAAATAGAATTAAACAGAAATAGGTAAAAATAAAACATGAAAATATGTGAAAATAAAAATAAAAATAAATAAAAATCAAAGAAATGGAAATAAGTATAGATTGAAATAAAGATTTAAAAGACAAATCAAAATAAATTTGAATAATATTAGATGAGAAATAGAAATAAATTAAATTAAAGATAAAAATGAATATAAATAGATACAAAAATAATAGATAAAAATATTCCTTCTTGTGTTATTACGAAAGGGGCTGTACAGTATGTCTATCCAGGTAATGCCTTGGAAGAAAAGGAATTCTTCGTGGGTTCCCCTATCATTTGATTATCCTTCTTTAGGGAAGTCTGTCATTTGTGTAGCCGAGTATCAGTAAATTTAGGATATCAGTCAAATTTTCATTACTGATTAGAGGAGTACATTTGGTACATCCATAAGCAAAGCTTAGCCTTCTTCGTCGCCCACACCGAAGGTTCTTTGAATTCAAATATTTCTGGTGTCGACTCAAATTGCTGTGAGCTTCGAAAGCGTTTCAAAGACTTTTTTGTTAATAGCATCTCAGTTCAAGGGTATTCTTAAATCATGATAATTGCGAGAACATCTCATTAGAGAGCAGACATCTCTGTCTAGAGCAATCACAAGTGGGTTTAACTGATATCGCAGTGATATCATATAACATGTACTGAGATATTAACCTTTGGTTCTCAAAAATCGTATTTTCATTGTTTCACCCTGAACGCTTTGTATATATATACATATATATATACATATATATATATATATATATATATATATATATATATATATATATATATATATATATATATATATATATATATATATATATATATATATATATATATATATATATATATATATATATATATATATATATATATATATATATATATATATATATATATATATATAAATTGGTTAAGGGATCCCAGACAAAAATCGAATGTTTTGACGGTTGTGGCAGGTCCATTTATCATCGGGGCTTTCTCCGTAGATCCCTGGGGGCTACGTGATAGTAACTAGAGCATGCCGAGTTCTTAGAAAAGGTTCCAGTTGACCTTTGGGCAGAGAAAAACAAAGATAAAGAACCATTTCACGTTGACGCGGAATTGCGTAATCATTTTTATAAATGGTGTTTTTCGAGAGCCATCTCACGCTATCAGTACGTCAGAGAATTTTTCATGGCAGGCACCCAAAATAATGAATGGGTAACTTTCCATCCTTAAGGTCGATTTCAGAGTATTTTCTCAAACTGTCAGATACAGTTTATTCATTTACTAGTTGTACGCTGGGCTTTACTTTTAATTATCAGGAGGATTAGTGTTACAGAATGTGAAAGGATTTCAAGTCTGGTAGGTAAGCCTACCTCAAGAAGAATTGGTATGCTGGGTAACTTCTCTCTAGTTGTAGAAAGACTTCTCAGCTTGAAGGGGATATTTCAGTAAACAGGACACAAATAGGAAGCAGAGACTTACAGAGATGAGTTAATATTTTTTTGTATTCTCATACTTTTCCTACGATTACACTGAAAAGTCATCCAGTGGTGATTGCTTTATTACATGAAACCGGCCTTATGCCACCACGGACCTTTTTTCAAAGTGGATACGGTGTTTAAGGGAATGAGAGGCCTGTTTTAGACCTCGGAACTCGTGTATGAAAAAAGCCTATTAAGTCTTCATAAAGAAAAAATTGTACTTCCCTCCCTGGAAAAAAAAAGAGAGAATTGATATTTATGAGGAAGAAGAGTATAACGTCAAGATAAAATGAATGTAAGTGTTTTTGATTGTACCCTTAAGTTAAGGAACTGGAAAACAAGATTCTTAAGAACTCCAGAAACTATAACCCAGCGAAAGATTGACAAATTATCAGAAATAATAAACTAGAGACGTAAGTTAAGGACTCCAGTTGGAGGGTGAGACAGCGTAAACAAACTTCACAGTAGCTTTCAAGTCAGTGCTGTCAGTAAACCTCACGTCGCGCATTGTAGGCATTACTTAAGGTTCTTTACAACGTCCCTTCTGCCCCTAGCTGCAACCTCTTTCATTCTTTTTCCTGTACCTCCGTTCATATTCTCCTTCTTCCATCTTACTTTCCACTCTCTCTTAACAATTGATTCTTGGTGCAACTGCCAGGTTCACTTCCCAAACCTTTTTACAGTCAATTTCCGTTTCAGCTCTGAATGACATCACAGGTCCCAGCGCTTGGCCTTTGGCCTAAATTCTATATGCTGCTCTGTCCTGTTCACAGCACTCTTGTCCAACGTTTACCCAACTTCTGGCATATTGTTCTGTGGCATACGATCGGCTGTCTGATATCGCAGAATGGGCATCAGTTAGCCACATATGGGTACTCTTGGTACTGTTTATTTCTTTAAATATTTTGGTACAAAGTAAAAAGTTTGATCAAAGTCTTCTCTTTTGCTTTGGAAAAAAAATTACGCAGTATTTGGTCCAGATTTGTCTGATGCAAGGAAAGAAAGAGCCGGGAAATATTTGTGGCCCACCTAAAATGCTTTGAGAGCCCCTATTGCTCCCTGGCCCCCTCAGGCTGAGAATCGCTGTCCCCTCAGTCTGAGAATCGCTGTCCCCCTCAGGCTGAGAATCACTGTCCCCCCTCAGGCTGAGAATCGCTGTCCCCCCTCAGGCTGAGAATCGCTGCCCTCTCAGGCTGAAAATAGCTGTCCCCTCAGGCTGAGAATCACTGTCCCAAGAGCAATATCCCCAGCGATACCTACACAAAAGACAGAGAGGTTGCGCCTTTCATAAGCGCAAAGGCAATTTTAAGAGAATAGAAGGAGGGGGAGGAGGAGGAGGTGGTCCTTATCAGACTTATCAGAGCTCCGCGGAACGACAGACTAGTCCCAATTGCGTCATTTGTGTCTTGAAATTTATATACGAAGGAAACAAACTGGTTACTGCGTTCAGTTTGTCATGCCCCGGAACTTCTGTTTTTGAGGTATCTTACAGGTCTGATTTTAAATGAGAGATATATTAAAACTAATTTTCTTTCAACAAGTTAGGTAATTTTCTCATAAATAGGAACTCTCGAATGTTTTGTATATTTATGTTTTATGTCGTAGAGAAATAGGTATATAAACTAAAATACCCGTGATTATACTGATGTCATGTTTAAAAGTTCATTTGTCTAGAATACTTTCTTTTGGATTTTCCGGCAAATAGAAATGTCTGACCATAGCAAATGGGTTAGATAGCTCACTTGATATTATTATGCATTCGTAGTGTAACAGTGTAGGTGAAATTATACGAAATACCTTCGTGATTTAGGAAAAGTAATGAAACAGTAATCATATCCATAATGTAGTTTTGGGCCCCCGTCCCTTTCAGTTTTCTGTAAAAGAAAACTATTGTGCTGGCTTTGTCTGTCCGTCCGCACCTTTCTGTCCGCCCTCAGATCTTAAAAACTATTGAGGGCTAGAGGGCTGCAAATTTGTATGTTGATCATCCACCCTCCAGTCATCAAACATACCAAATTGCAGCCCTCTAGCCTCAGTAGCTTTTCTTTTATTTAAGGTTAAAGTTAGCCATAATCGTGCTCCTGGCAATGATATAGGATAGGCCAACACCGGGCCGTGGTTGAAGTTTCATAGGTCGCGGCTCATTCAGCATTATACCGAGACCACAGAAAGATAGATCCATTTTCGGTGGCCTTGATTAGACGCCGTAGCGGCTGTACAGAAAACTCGATTGCGCCGAAGAAAATGCGGCGCCTTTTTTACTCGTTTCGATTGGTGCATCAAACGCATGAACCAGAATTAATGTGTGATTGATTATACTGAAAGATGAAAACCAACCATCCAAAATTGACTCATATTTCGCTTAATGAAATTATTATGCGAATTCCACAATAATTTGTTAATACGTTATGGAATGCATTACGCTCTGTGAACCGAGGACAAATTATTTGGGAGGAATGAAGGTTTTTTTTTTTTTTTTTTTTATTTGGCTCTCATTTTACAATGATCAACTCGTTACAGCCAAATAAGTATGACTCTGTGCATGTTGATAAAGTGCCCTGATATCAGCTTCCGTTGGTGGCTGCAATTGATTTCATTAACGTTTTCTCTTTCTCTCTCTCTCATTTCAGGTGAGTTGCATTGCAAAGGCGGAGGCTAATATACAGGGAGGCATTGGCAGGTCCTATTGAACACCAGCTGCTGACCCACGCTGCCACGTAACGACTGGGTTTGATTGATTCCTGTTTTTTTTTTTTTGTCTGTTTGTGTGTGTATGTTCATATTACTTGTGTGTTTGTGTGTGTGTATGTTCATATTACTTGTGTGTTTGTGTGTGTGTATGTTCTTATTATTGTTATGCATTCTGTCGTGTGATGTGTATGCTCAGTAATTTTATACTGATTCTGTTACTAAAGGTTCTGTGGAGCGTCCCTTCCTAAAGCCCCTAGCTGCAACCCCTTTCATTCCTCTTGCTGTACCTCCGTTCATATTATCTTTCTTCCATCTTGCTATCCACCCTCTCCTAACAATTATTCCATAGTGCAACTGCGAGGTTTGCCTCCCGTTACACCTTTCAAACCTACCTGCTCTCAATTTCCTTTCCAGCGCTGAACGACCTCATAGGTCTCAGCGCTTGGCCTTTGGCCTAAACTCTATATTCCATTCCATTCTGTTGCGTCTGTTGATTATGATTATGGTTATTAGTATCACTGGGCATTAGGAACTCGTTACATAATATAAATATCTCAATAAAAAACCATTTGGCTGGAAGCTCTCGAGAACCTCCTGAGGCGGCATATTTTTTGGGCGATCAATAGAATCTCGAAAGCTCCCTGTTGCGTAAGGTTTAATTTTGACCAGGATATTGTTTAACGTAACCACAGTTGTGAATTTTATCTTCTCTGGCTCTGCTGCTTTCCTTATCCATCTGTTAGGAAAACGTTTTCAAGATCTTTGTTAGCAGAATGTATTTGGCAGTTCCGTCTGCCTCTATATTTAGAGGAAAATATCTTAGACTTTTTCTACAGAATTGGGACAACTCCCCAATCGATTTGCATACAGTACAATACACGCGCGTCGCGCACGCATACGCACGCTAGTATCTGTGTGTGTATATATATCTATGTAATTATATATATATATATATATATATATATATATATATATATGTATATTTGTATGTATGTAGGTATGTATCTATATGTCAACAACTTTTCACAAAACTTAGTAGTTATTTGCTGCTCTCTCTCTCTCTCGGTATCTTTTCCCAAGACTTTCTAAATATATACTTCCTTTTTATTTTTCTGCAAAAGAGAACCAGAAAACTATTGAGATGGCTATTTGTCTGTGCGTCCGCACTTTTTCTGTCCGCCCTCAGATCTTAAAAACTACCAAGGCTAGAGGGCTGCAAATTGGTATGTTGATCATCCACCCTCCAGTCATCAAACATATCAAATTGCAGCCCTCTAGCCTCAGTAGTTTTGATTTTATCTAAGCTTAAAGTTAACCATTATGTGAGTCTGGGAACGATATAGAACAGGCCACTACCGGGCCGTGGTTAAAGTTTCATAGGCCGCGGTTCATACAGCATTATACCGAGACCACCGAAAAATAGATCTGTTTTCGGTGGCCTTGATTATACGCTGTACAGAAAACTCGGTTGCGCCGAAGAAACTTGGGCGCATTTTTTTTTATTTATCTATCTGTTTACATTGGCCTAGCCTCTTCAGGTTGGTCAGAGTTTACATGAGGTCTCCTGCTCCTTTCCACACCTTAGTGGCAACGGATACTGCTTGCATAAGGCCGAACCAACCGCCACTCTCAGCCTGATCAAACCACATCAAAACATCCCCAAAATGGTATGCTGAAAAAAAAAAATTGTATACAGGTGGTTTCACAATGGTCTAAAACTTAGTTACTATGTCAAAACGTATGTTTCAAATGGCGATTTAACAGTTTAAATGGCAAAAACTTTACTTTTACAAGCCAGAGGCCGAGTATTTTTGGACATGGCACCGTGCTGAAATTTCAGGCCACTTCCTTTTGAAGGAATTCTTGGATATCATTCACACCAACTTGCGAATTTGTATTGATGGAGCTTGAACAGTTATTGCCAAAAAATTGCCCCAAAAAAAAAAAACCGCTTGTTTATCAACTTTACCAAGATATTTGCTATGTAAAAGTCTTATTCAACTTTGTTCAAATCTCTTGCCTGAAATAATGCCGATCAGATCAAACACGTGACTTTTAATATGCTTAATTGAATGGGTTCGTTTCCTATGAAACAATGATATATCCTGCGATATATCGTTTTAATGACTGATTTGTTCACACAACTGCGCCATGAAGGGTCGACATGGGTTCGGTTTCTGAATGAAATCGTAAAGTATTACTACACTCTTCTTGTTCTTCGAATCGTTTAGCCTGTCCCAGTTTGTCGCAGCCTTTCTCTTTATCCCCCATTGTATGAGATGGATCCTCTTTGCTCATCCGTGTCTCTCTGTTTCAGAAAACATATTGATGCAAGGGAGTTGGCTACGCCGGTAATGCTTCGCGTTTAGTATTCATGTTTTTTTAATTTGATTGTCCGCAGGACGTACGTGGCTGGTATGGTACAAGACTCGTAATTTCGAATAAATATTTTAGTATCAGAAGGATATTGATTTGAAAATGTTAATTCCAACATGTGTATAAATGTATTTAATACGTACTACGTGGTAATTAGGGCATGCAGCCCCCTTTTGTGCGAATGTATTTAATACGTACTACGTGGTATTTAGGGCACGCAGCCCCCTTTTGTGCGATTAAGATAATCCTCACAAAAGGTTTTATATAATGCTTATATCGAAGGATTTGCTTCCAGATATTGGCTAATTTTTGAGGATCTCAGATGAAATGGCCGGGGGAGGGGTGGGTCCTTTTATGAAGAGAGAATGGGAGGCTTTTTAGGACGCTTAGGCAGATCCATTGTTAAGATGAAACTTTTCCCTCTCCCCCCCTTTTTTTCTTTTCTGAAGTATTCGCTCAGGGAAAATTTGCTTTGAAGTTTAATTCTAAGGGAAGGGTTGGTAATAAAAATTCTCCTCTGAAGATGTTCCCCGCGATGCAGTCTCGATGGTCAAAGGATTTTCATCAGTGTACCCTCTCTCTCTCTCTCTCTCTCTCTCTCTCTCTCTCTCTCTCTCTCTCTCTCTCTCTCTCTCTCTCGTCGCGAGAGCCTTCAGAATTTGAGGAGTACGGAAGGCCTCACTTATTTATTACTCTTATTACTGTGGGCGGTCTATACTCGGCGATGTACTAATATAGAGATATTTTTATTTTCTTTGTTTCCCGTTTCCCCTCAGATCGAAGTCTGTTTTTCAAATTCTTTTTTTTTTTTTGTAGTGAGATTATTTATTTTGTTGATGTTTTTAACATTTTGAGATAGTATGTGCTGGACGTGGCTTCTCCGTTGTTTAGATACATTGGTAACATTCTCGAGACACGATACATTATATATATATATATATATATATATATATATATATATATATATATATATATATATATATATATATATATATATATATATATTTTTTATTTTTTTCGGAAATGTTAGGGAGAAAACGGAGGTTAAAATAAAAGTCTAGTTTGTTTTAGTTTTCTGTAAAAGAAAATTATTGAGATGGCTTTGTCTGTCTGTCCGCCCTCAGATCTTAAAACCCATTGAGGCTAGAGGGCTGCAAATTAACATGTTGATTATCCACCCTCCAATCATCAAACATACCAAATTGCAGCCCTCTAGCCTCAGTAGTATTTATTTTATTTAAGGTTAAAGTTAGCCAAAATCGTGCTTCTGGCAACGCTACAGGACAGCCCACCTGTCTAAAGTTTCACGGGCAGCGGCTCATACAGCATTATACCGAAACCACCGAAAGGTAGATCTATTTTCGGTGGCTTTGATTATACGCTGTACAGAAAATTCGATTGCGCCGAAGAAACTTAGGCTCATTTTTTACTTATTTATTCTTTCTGCGCTTATGCAGAGTCCTATCAAAATAATATAAAAGAATGATCATTGTTGTCTTATTTCTTATCAAATGACATAGGAAGAATAATATCATGAATTTCCTGTCTGGTTTCGATGCTTAGAGTATAAATATTTTCTAGAAATATTAGGAAATAATGATGTCAAGATGTCATTGAGTTCAACTCATTGTACAAGTTGCAATGGTCCATTCATTACAAATATACATACTGCCAATAATACCGAAAGACGGCGACTTATATTTTGTAGTTCCATTATTTGACAAAACTCCTGAAGCCTTCGTGGCAAATGGGTTTCTCCGTCGTTAAATTTCCCGTCGCGGTTCTCTCGAGTCTTTTAAGTGGAAAGCCCTGGAAAATTCTTTTACTTGAGCGTTCCCAAGTCTTGGGCCTAATCCAGTTTTCCGTAACACGCAATTAGCAAGCTCACCTGAGGCTACCTTTTCATCTCGGCAGTGTGTGTGTGTGTGTGTGCGTGAGTTTGTTCTCTTGCTTATATGTAGTTTGTGCTTCTGTTTCTGTCCGCACTTTTTACCGTCCACTCTCAGGTCTTAAAAACTACTGAGGCTAGAGGGCTGCAAATTGGTATGTTGATCATCCACCGTCCAATCGTCAAACATACCAAATTGCAGCCCTCTATCCCCAGTAGTTTTGATTTTAATTAAGGTTAAAGTTGGCCATAATCGTGCTTCTGACAACGATATAGGCCAGGCCACCACCGTGCCGTGGTTCAAGTTTCATGGGCCGCGGCTCATACCGCATTATATACCGAGACCACCGGAAGATAGATCTGTTTCCGGTGGCCTTGATTATACGCTGAACAGAAAACTCGATTGCGCCGAAGAAACTTCGGCGCATTTTTGACTTGCTTTTTCACGTTAGCAGTTTAAGTAAAAACTAAAAGAAAAATTTTTACATTTTAATTGCTAATATTCACGGTGTGTCAGGGAGCTACTGAGTACATATCCGGTCTCTGGATCCAGGATATTTGACCTCCCCTGATGTCATTGAGACTGATGCGTATTTTAGAAAAGATTACTGGTCCCGCTGCTTGTGAAAGAGAGCGTAAATGATTCAGAGAATCTGGGTAACCATGCAAATTTCATCGTGTGTAGTGAAGGAACACGCAAATGAACACGTTAATGACGCGGCGTAATTGGATAACTATGATAATCGCCTTGGCGCAGGTTTGCAGCCAGTCTTCTCTCATTTTCTTTTTTTTCCCTTCGGCCTTCATGCTCGGCTGTTATTCTCTTCTTTTCTTTTTCCTTATTCTCTTGTATTCTTTTTCCTTATTCTCTTGTATTCTTTTTCCTTCGTCTTTTGCTTGGCTTAATCCACTGGGAACTTTTTTGGGGTTTAGTTTTGTTTGTGACGTTCTGGATTTTCGCCTTGAAGTGGGATCTTATATTTGGTTTCAATGCTCAGTTTTCATTGCTGGTTTAAAATGCTCAGCTTTTCATTGCTTGCTGGTGTAATATGCTCAGTTTTTCATTGCTTGCTCGTTTAGAGTGCTCAGTTTTTCATTGCTTGCTGGTTTGTAATGCTCAGTTTTTCATTGCTTGCTGGTTTAAAATGCTCAGTTTTTCATTGCTTGCTGGTTTAAAATGCTCAGTTGTTCATTGCTTGCTGGTTTAAAATGCTCAGTTTTTCATTGCTTGCTAGTTTACAATGCTCAGTTTTTCATTGCTTGCTGTTTTAAAATGCTCAGTTTTTCATTGCTTGGTGGTTTAAAATGCTCAGTTTTTCATTGCTTGCTGGTTTACAATGCTCAGTTTTTCATTGCTTGGTGGTTTAAAATGCTCAGTTTTTCATTGCTTGCTGGTTTAAAATGCTCAGTTTTTCATTGCTTTTTCATTGGTTTAAAATGCTCAGTTTTTCATTGCTTGCTGGTTTAAAATGCTCAGTTTTTCATTGCTTGCTGGTTTACAATGCTCAGTTTTTCATTGCTTGCTGTTTTAAAATGCTCAGTTGTTCATTGCTTGCTGGTTTAAAATGCTAAGTTTTTCATTGCTTGCTGGTTTACAATGCTCAGTTTTTCATTGCTTGCTGGTTTAAAATGCTCAGTTTTTCATTGCTTGCTGGTTTAAAATGCTCAGTTTTTCATTGCTTGGTGGCTTAAAATGCTCAGGTTTTCATTGCTTGGTGGTTTACAATGCTCAGTTTTTCATTGCTTGCTGGTTTACAATGCTCAGGTTTTCATTGCTTGGTGGTTTACAATGCTCAGGTTTTCATTGCTTGGTGGTTTAAAATTCTCAGTTTTTCATTGCTTGCTGGTTTACAATGCTCAGTTTTTCATTGCTTGCTGGTTTAAAATGCTCAGGTTTTCATTGCTTGCTGGTTTAAAATGCTCAGGTTTTCATTGCTTGCTGGTTTAAAATGCTCAGTTTTTCATTGCTTGCTGGTTTAAAATCCTCAGTTTTTCATTACTTGCTGGTTTAAAATCCTCAGTTTTCATTGCATTGCCTGCTGGTTTACAATGCTCAGCTTTTCATTACTTGCTGGTTTAAAATGCTCAGGTTTTCATTGCTTGCTGGTTTAAAATTCTCAGTTTTTCATTGCTTGCTGGTTTAAAATGCTCAGTTTTTCATTACTTGCTGGTTTAAAATGCTAAGTTTTTCATTGCATGCTGGTTTACAATGCTCAGCTTTTCATTACTTGCTGGTTTAAAATGCTCAGTTTTTCATTACTTGCTGGTTTAAAATGCTCAGTTTTTCATTGCTTGCTGGTTTAAAATGCTCAGGTTTTCATTGCTTGCTGGTTTAAAATGCTCAGTTTTTCATTGCTTGCTGGTTTAAAATGCTCAGTTTTTCATTGCTTGCTGGTTTAAAATGCTCAGTTTTTCATTGCTTGCTGGTTTACAATGCTCAGTTTTTCATTGCTTGCTGGTTTAAAATGCTCAGTTTTTCATTGCTTGCTGGTTTAAAATGCTCAGTTTTTCATTGCTTGCTGGTTTAAAATGCTCAGTTTTTCATTGCTTGCTGGTTTAAAATGCTCAGTTTTTCATTGCTTGCTGGTTTAAAATGCTCAGGTTTTCATTGCTTGCTGGTTTAAAATGCTCAGTTTTTCATTGCTTGCTGGTTTAAAATGCTCAGTTTTTCATTGCTTGCTGGTTTAAAATGCTCAGTTTTTCATTACTTGCTGGTTTAAAATCCTCAGTTTTTCATTGCCTGCTGGTTTACAATGCTCAGCTTTTCATTGCTTGCTGGTTTAAAATGCTAAGTTTTTCATTGCATGCTGGTTTAAAATGCTCAGTTTTTCATTGCTTGCTGGTTTAATATGCTCAGTTTTTCATTGCCTGCTGGTTTACAATGCTCAGCTTTTCATTGCTTGCTGGTTTAAAATGCTCAGTTTTTCATTGCTTGCTGGTTTAAAATGCTCAGTTTTTCATTGCATGCTGGTTTAAAATGCTCAGTTTTTCATTGCTTGCTGGTTTAAAATGCTAAGTTTTAATTGCTTGCTGGTTTAATATGCTCAGTTTTTCATTGCTTGCTGGTTTAATATGCTCAGTTTTTCAATGCTTGCTGGTTTACAATGCTCAGTTTTTCATTGCTTGCTGGTTTACAATGCTCAGTTTTTCATTGCTTGCTGGTTTAAAATTCTCAGTTTTTCATTGCTTGCTGGTTTAAAATGCTCAGTTTTTCATTGCTTGCTGGTTTAAAATGCTCAGGTTTTCATTGCTTGCTGGTTTAAAATGCTCAGTTTTTCATTGCTTGCTGGTTTAAAATCCTCAGTTTTTCATTGCCTGCTGGTTTACAATGCTCAGGTTTTCATTGCTTGCTGGTTTAAAATGCTCAGTTTTTCATTGCTTGCTGGTTTAAAATGCTCAGTTTTTCATTGCATGCTGGTTTAAAATGCTCAGTTTTTCATTGCTTGCTGGTTTAAAATGCTCAGTTTTTCATTGCATGCTGGTTTAAAATGCTCAGTTTTTCATTGCTTGCTGGTTTAAAAATGCTAAGTTTTTCATTGCTTGCTGGTTTAATATGCTCAGTTTTTCATTGCTTGCTGGTTTAATATGCTCAGTTTTTTCAATGCTTGCTGGTTTACAATGCTCAGTTTTTCATTGCTTGCTGGTTTACAATGCTTGGTTTTTCATTGCTTGCTGGTTTACAATGCTCAGTTTTTCATTGCTTGCTGGTTTACAATGCTTGGTTTTCATTGCTTGCTGGTTTACAATGCTCAGTTTTTTCATTGCTTGCTGGTTTAAAATGCTCAGTTTTTCATTGCTTGCTGGTTTAAAATGCTCAGTTTTTCATTGCTTGCTGGTTTAAAATGCTCAGTTTTTCATTGCTTGCTGGTTTAAAATGCTCAGGTTTTCATTGCTTGCTGGTTTAAAATGCTCAGTTTTTCATTGCTTGCTGGTTTAAAATGCTCAGTTTTTCATTGCTTGCTGGTTTAAAATGCTCAGTTTTTCATTGCTTGCTGGTTTAAAATGCTCAGGTTTTCATTGCTTGCTGATTTAAAATGCTCAGTTTTTCATTGCTTGCTGGTTTAAAATGCTCAGTTTTTCATTGCTTGCTGGTTTAAAATGCTAAGTTTTTAATTGCTTGCTGGTTTAATATGCTCAGTTTTTCATTGCTTGCTGGTTTAATATGCTCAGTTTTTCAATGCTTGCTGGTTTACAATGCTCAGTTTTTCATTGCTTGCTGGTTTACAATGCTCAGTTTTTCATTGCTTGCTGGTTTAAAATTCTCAGTTTTTCATTGCTTGCTGGTTTAAAATGCTCAGTTTTTCATTGCTTGCTGGTTTAAAATGCTCAGGTTTTCATTGCTTGCTGGTTTAAAATGCTCAGTTTTTCATTGCTTGCTGGTTTAAAATCCTCAGTTTTTCATTGCCTGCTGGTTTACAATGCTCAGCTTTTCATTGCTTGCTGGTTTAAAATGCTCAGTTTTCATTGCTTGCTGTTTTCATTGCTTGCTGGTTTAAAATGCTCAGTTTTTCATTGCATGCTGGTTTAAAATGCTCAGTTTTTCATTGCTTGCTGGTTTAAAATGCTCAGTTTTTCATTGCATGCTGGTTTAAAATGCTCAGTTTTTCATTGCTTGCTGGTTTAAAATGCTAAGTTTTTCATTGCTTGCTGGTTTAATATGCTCAGTTTTTCATTGCTTGCTGGTTTAATATGCTCAGTTTTTCAATGCTTGCTGGTTTACAATGCTCAGTTTTTCATTGCTTGCTGGTTTACAATGCTTGGTTTTTCATTGCTTGCTGGTTTACAATGCTCAGTTTTTCATTGCTTGCTGGTTTACAATGCTCAGCTTTTCATTGCTTGCTTTACTTCTCTGTGGTCTATCAGTAAGAGACTTCGAATTCCGTGTCTGGTTCAGCTGTAGATTTCCCCTCGACTACCGGTCATTCATTGATATTATATCCTTGTCTCATTCTGTTTCTTTGTTTTAGTATGTCGTTCGTTATACTACTCATCCCCGTTGGGCGGTAGTGCCGTCAGTGCACCTCGTGCGGTGCACTGTAGGCATTACTTAAGGCTCTTTACATCGTGCCTTCGGCCCCTAGCTGCAGCAACCCCTTTCGTTCCCTTTACTGTACCTCCTTTCATATTCTCTCTCTTCCATCTGACTTTCCCCAGCCCTCTCCTAACAATTGATTCATAATGCAACCGCGAGATTTTCCTCCTGTCACACCTTTCAAACATTCTCCAGTCAATTTCCGTTTCAGCACTGAATGACTTCATAGGTCCCAGTGCTTGACCTTTGTCCTAAATTTTGTATTCAATTTAATTTAATTGAAGAAACCTGGCGAAGGGGGATCTGTATTTAAAATTACGAAACTATAAAAGAAAACTCGAAAAGATCATAGGAAAACATTTTTTCCTGTGATTTCAGACCTTCTTTGTATATGCAAGATCTTCCTGGCCGTAAAGACTGCAAAATGTGATAGACTGGGAAGTGTGTTACATGAAAATTTGAAATGGCGTGCGGAGTCAAATTAATAGAGTCGGTGATAAATGCTACGTAGTTCGTGGAATCGTAGGCCATAAAATATTAAGTACACAAAGTTGCCTTTGACCTAAAGCAATTCATGCGAAAATATGAGAGAAGATTTGAGGATATAACGCGGATATAATCCGTGAGACTTTAAATATCTTATTAACTTTCTTGAAAGGAAGGTTAGGTAGTTTACACTCCTCTGTCACGACATGCCCAATGTCTCTTATACCCTTAATGCTCTGAATGACCTCGTAGGTCCCAGCGCTTGGCTTTTGGCTTGAATATTATATTCCTATCCTATCCATCCTTATCGCTATTAATGAAAGGCTCTCCGCTACACCATTTAAAAGATCAAGCTCGGGAGTTGGTTCAGAATGCCTACAATTGTTTCAAATGGCAGGACGAAACTAATTAGTAACAAATGCGCCGAAGTTTCTTCTGGGCAATCGAGTTTTCTGTACAGCGTATAATCAAGGCCACCGGAAATAGATCTATCTTTCGGTGGTCTCGGTAAAATGCTGTATGAGCCGCGCCTCATGAAACTTTAACCAAGGCCCGGTGGTGGCATGGCCTATATCGTTGACAGACGCACGATTATGGCTAACTTTAACCTTAAATCAAATGAAAACTACTGAGGCTAGAGGGCTGCAATTTGGTATGTTTGGTGATTGGAGGGTGGATGATCAGCATACCAATTTGCAGCCCTCTAGCCTCTGTAGTTTTTAAGATCTGAGGGCGTTATTTCTGAAACTACACACGCGGAACAACAGTAGCTGTTTACTGTATATGCAAGCAGGTCTAAAGCAGTGTATAGGGACTTTAAATGATTTATTTCTCCAGGATAAGAAAATGGTTAAAAACGGTTACACACACATACACACACACACACACACACACACACACACACACACACATATATATATATATATATATATATATATATATATATATATATATATATATATATATATATATATATACACACACACATATATATATATATATATATATATATATATATACATATATATATATATATACATATATATATATATATATATATATATATATATATATATATATATATATATATATATATATATTATATATATAGATAGATAAGAAAAAGTCATAAACACTTACATCTCTCTCTCTCTCTCTCTCTCTCTCTCTCTCTCTCTCTCTCTCTCTCTCTCTCTCTCTCTCTCTCTCCATAATTTTTAATCTAGTCCTCATGAGAACCTAATGTTGCACGTCCATGGGCTTTGAAAACAAGTTTTTATTTTACATATACTTAACGTTATGCTGGTAAAACACATTAGTATAAGATATATTCTGTAAATTTACCTGTCACATGAAAATTGTAAAGGACACATTGATAGTCGTATTTGTAAAGTGCGAGAAATGCTAAGTACGTTCGAGTATATTTATACTTTGAAATGAGTTTACTAATATGCTTTTGTTTTGTAATGAGATTTGTTTTGGAAGCACAGCTCAGCATCCTGTAATTAAGATTTTTAGTTTCCAGTAAAAGAAAACTATTGTGCCGGCTTTGTCTGTCCGTCCGCACTTTTTACTGTCCGCACTTTTTCTGTCCGCCCTCAGATCTTAAAATCTACCGAGGTTAGAGGGCTGCAAATTGGTATGTTGGTCATCCACCCTTCAATCATCAAACGTAACAAATTGCAGCCCTCTAGCCTCAGTAGTGTTTATTTTATTTAATGTTAAAGTTAGCCATAACCGTGCTCCTGGCAACGATATAGGACAGACCACCACCGGGCCGTGGTTAAAGTTTCATGGGCCGCAGCTCATACAGAATTATATCGAGACCACCGAAAGAAAGATAGATCTATTTTTGGTGGCCTTGGTTATAAGCTGTAGCGGCTGTACAGAAAAGTCGATTGCGCCGAAGAAACTTCGGCGCATTATTTACTTGTTATTAATTGTACCTTGTAGTGTTTGAGAACACTTCATATATCAGCAAAATTTTTTTTTTTTTTTTTTTTTGCATCATTAACCAGTTATCAACTTGACAATATGGACGTCCATCAGAGATAATGAAACATGTTATCATGAACGCTCTTCGCTGTTATGAACTGGAATGGAATATGGAGTTTAGGCCAAAGGTCAAGCACTGGGACCTATGAGGTCATTCAGCACTGAAAGGAAATTGAGAGTAGGCAGGTTTGAAAGGTGTAACAGGAGGAAAACCTCGCAGTTATATTATGAAATAATTGTTAAGAAAGGGTGGATAGCAAGATGGAAGAAAGATAATATGAATGGAGGTACAGTAAAAGGAATGAAAGGGGTTGCAGGTAGGGGCCGAAGGCACGCCGCAAAGAACCTTTAGTAATGCCTACAGTGCACCACGTGAGGTGCACTGACGGTACTACCCACCCCTACGGGATTTCGCTGTTATGCAACTTTGATAGTACCTTGAATGCAACCTATTTCTTCTATTTTCCCTTGTCCAAGTTTAATTCTTGTTTATTTCTCAATCCTTACAATCTGTATCCTATCGTTTTTCCATCCTTAAATCCACTTTCCGTTATTCCAGAAAGAAAATACGTGAAAGGATTTAAACGTATTGGACTTCCACCAGTCATAAAAATGACAGTATACACTTCCATTATGGTGGATTTTTTTTTTTTTAATATCTTTCGACCGATGGTTTATCACTAGGCATTATGCGCGTCGTACACAGTATTTCCATTTTGGGGGTCCCGAGGTGGGCCTCAAAAATCGAGCTCGATCGAAGAGGACGTCCTGCTTAAAAGCGGTGGAAGATGTCTATTTACGAGGTCATCTATTTTGCATAATTTTTGTTATTAACTTTTTATTATTTGTTTACTTATTTATTCTGTTTTCCAAA